>NW_010241821.1:0-10932 GCF_000690775.1 Eurypyga helias | reverse complement strand
CCGGAGTTAAACCACGACATTCTGTTCATGTGACTAGTACTTCTACTGTAATTTTATTGCATCTTTGAATGAGACCTATTGGATACTACTAATAAATATTTTGTGTACCTTTCAGGCCAATACAAATTAAAAAAAAAAAAAATTTATGTTAAATAAATTTCTATGGAATTTGTCAGCAGAAAAAAAAAAGGTCTGACCAATGTAGGAAGGATAAAAACTCAGAAGCCAACAAAAGTTCTGGGGAGATACAGTAGTGGGCAGAATGAAGTTGAAAGTGGTCCAACATGCATAATTATCACACCTTCTCACATGGATCTGCAGTTTGTTATCTGATAGGTGCTAAATTATGTGATGAATTACACAGTCATGCAATGAACTGCACGGATGCTTTAAAAAGCTTAAGCATCAACAGAAAATCATTGAACAGACTGCCAGCTATGGGAGCAGACTGAAAGACATATTGAAAACTCAGAACTGATGAACTATTTAAACCAAGGTGACTTAATTTGTGACTTGGAATAAACATTACAGTCAATAGAAAATAGTTGAAGTAACTTTTCCTGCCCATTTTCTCAGCTAAGTACAGTTCAACTTGGAATGCCATACTGCTTTGAAAAGCATGTCTCAAGGCAGCATTACCCATGATTTCTGGTTGCCTTCTTGTAAGATAAGTTTATAAGGATAGAATTTAGGTTCTGAATTTTTGAGAGATCTACAAAAGACAAGCATGGTATAACATATGAGACTGACAACAGAAGTCTATCATCAAAGAATATGAAGAAAAATTAAAATTTTGATTGGCCACCTAAATGGAGATCTGACTTTAGGACTTTTTCATTGCTTTGCCTATGAGAAAAAAAGATAGTGTCTGTAAAAGTAACATCTTAAGGGGGAAAAAAACCCCTAATATTTAAAATGCTATTTGAAAAGAAAATGCCCATATAGCCCTAACACCATTTGTAATCAATTATTAAATTAAATGAAATGGAGAAAAAGGAGATGCATTCATTAAATGTAAAAAATATTGGGCTGAGAGTGAATTTAAGACATCAACATGCCTGCTGAGTAAAGCATGGCAGGACAAATGAGCTTGTTTGGTAGACTTTGATCTCCAGCAAAGAGGATTCCAGCCAGCTTCTAGATAATGCGGATGAATGTTCATTATTATCACATTTAGAAAGTTTTCCCTAATGTCAAATTAATTTTTTTTCCCTTGAAATTTGAGTTCATTGTTTCTTGTTGTGCTACCAGCAGACATGAAGAAAAACTGATCATTATTTCTTGTATACCACCAGTTCACAGTGGGTTACTATGCACCAACATGCTGTGACTACGAGCACATACACAGCCTGTTGCACCAACAGCAGAAATACTAATTCCACACCTACATTTCAAAACATCCTTATGATACCCAGCCTTCAGATTTTTTTTCTTCAGACTGAATGAATGCAGTTCCTCCAACTTGTTCTTAGCAGCTGATAGATTGTAAACATCATTCTCACTGTGTTCATCTGTTTTCTCTCCAATATGCTTTCAGCTACTTTAAGTATAATGCTCCATTTCTTATAAATTTTATAGTCTAAGTTGCCTGTGTTCTCCATCAATTTATTGCACTCCAACTCATGAAGTGTTTGTGGGCCAAAGAAAACCCTTCTCCATGCAAGGAAAAAAGTTTGAGTTGTTTAGCCTGGCTAAGAGAAGACTCCAAGAAGACCATATTATGGCCTTTCAAGACTTAAAGGAGACTTATAAGAAAGATGGAGACAGGCCTTTTAGTAGGGTCTGTTGCAATAGGAGAAGGAATAATGTCTTTTAACTAGAGGAGGGTAGATTCAGATTAAATATATTAAAAAAAAAATTTGATGAGAGTGGTGAAACACTGGAACAGGTTGACCAGAGAGATGGTAGATGCCCCATCCCTGGAAACGTTCAAGGTCAGGCCTGAGCAACTGATTTAGTTGAACATGTCCCAACCCACTGGAGGGAGAGTTGGACTAGATGACATTCAAAGGTCCCCTCCAACCCAAACCATTAAGAGTAGATGAACTGAAATCTTAACAATTTGATGAACTAACTATTTCTAGTCCAGATTTTATTATTATTATGGAAAAAAAATCCCCAAAACCCAAACAACATTTTGTTACATAAAGTCCTTGAAATAATAACACAAAAATAATATACAGACACTTCCTTCTATTCTATTCCTTAGTCTCTGATATTAAGCTTGTCCTTCCTTGGCCCTCTTGGGATTATGTGAATGAGTGAATGGCTT
The DNA here is from genome assembly GCF_000690775.1 of Eurypyga helias. Classification (NCBI taxonomy): domain Eukaryota; kingdom Metazoa; phylum Chordata; class Aves; order Eurypygiformes; family Eurypygidae; genus Eurypyga; species Eurypyga helias. The sequence goes on along the minus strand of NW_010241821.1, from coordinate 8,660 downwards.
CTTCCTCCTCACTCTATGACACTCTTTGGTTTATTTTTGTATAACTTGTAACATGCTATACACCTTGATTTCTTCACTGATCCAGAATTTTATATTATGTCAAATGTACACTGTAAAGCATGTTTTACATACACTCGTTACTTGTTCTGTGTTCCTTCTCTGATTACTAAAACTAGTACAGCTTTCAATAAAGCCAGAAGCCAAAACCTTTTACAAATATCATGAAAAGCCCCTCTAAGTAGGGATTCTTACAATCATGGTAAAAAAGTCCCCAAAACTTCCCATCCCCTGACAAAAGCAAAAACCCCACCTTATATGCTTATCTATCTTCTCCTATATGCCAAAATATACAAAGATGTGAGTTTTAGTTTATTTTGTATCTGATTATTAGAGTGAAAAGAAACAGATGAGCACGTTACGATTTCTTCAAAGACACATAATATTTAACTGCATTAACAAGGTCCAGATTGTACTATCCAGTTACCAAAAAATAAAGGGGTAAAAATACTCTGTTATATCATTCAATATCTGAATCCAATGTTGAACACAACATCCTGTATTTGTATTACATCAGGATGCATGGTTTCCATTATTGGATGTTGGTTTTGGTTTTTTTTTCTTTTCTTTTTTCTTTTCATCTGGAATGAGTTTTACTCTTCATTGAGTCAACCTATGTCAAATTGTACTTCAGGCAAAGAAACAAATAGCATTTGGTTGCTGCATTTTTTTACTCCTGAATTTAAAATAAATATCGTATCTGACAACTGGAAGTTAGAAAGTTGTAATAATTGGTAGAAATGTGTTGATATTTACCTTCCTTTGTACTTAACAAATCTTCTGGTAGGGCAAGATCATAGCACATCAGTTACATTCACAATGTCCTCAGCCCTTGCTTCTTGCTTTATATAGCACATAATACCTATTAATTTTGATGTTTTACTAAGCAAAATGCTGTCTTAAGTTTGTTAAAGAAATTCCATAGTAATATCATTGGAGAGCGCTTAATGTTCTCTGATGGTGTGTGAGGGATTTAGCATCACTGAGTAAAAGCAATCAAAAGACCAAGTCTGCTTAGCCAGAGTGGCAAATAAAAAAAAAAAAATTAAAAAAAAAAATTATTACTGAAAAGTTTTCTAACTTTAATTACAGGAAAAAAAGGTAAAGTATTTACTGTGGTTTTCTTGCAACTCAACATAGGTTTTATCCAATACTGCCAAACTATAACTGCCAGTTATTACGTGGATAATCTGCATCCCCGGACATCCTCTGACACAGACCAGCTTCTATTCTCCCCATAGCAGCATTTTCTACACACTCAGCACATTTGTTTTTCTTTAATATCTTCCAAGATCTGCTATTCAACTTTTTGCAAGGCTTAAAATTCTATCATTTTATGATGAGTACACTTTAATTGTATTATTGTAACTAAATATATATTTTATTTGTAATTGCTTTTTAAGCAATAGGACATTACACGTCAAATCTAATTCATAGACTGAGTAGAAATACTGGAACAAGAGCTACTGACTAGTTATTAAAGGGAAGAAGAGTCATCCTTCCACAAGCAATGGAGGCTTTTTAGAGCCAGACGTAGTCGAGGATACAACATAAGTCCCAAGAGATATATGCCTTTGAGACTTAACATCAATCATTAGTCCAAAAGGTCCAGAAACAGTAGGATAAAGTACTGTTGGAAAGCAGGATCAGAGCTACAGCTCAGAAGGGGTGGTGGTACTTGTGACTGTTCATCACAGGATACCAGCAAACTTCTTTCAAACTGATAAAATTGAAATCACACTGTGTCCAAAATTTTCCCCATCATCTGTAGATGATGGAAGACAGCACATAGATCAGTCACAAAAATACTCAGCATTTATATATCCCTCATTTAAAAATGAACTGTTTAAAAAAAAAAAAAAAATCTGGAAGATAGTAACATGATCTGGTCATCTTCATAGTACCTTCACAATTCCTAGGTATCTGCCAAGAATTTTTGTAAGAGGAATAAAAATCCTAAAGCAATTCACAAGCATAATGTAAATGGGAAGCCATAATAAAAATATGTGGAGTAATATGAATATGATCTATGCATCTGGGTTAGTTGCTTACCCTTGCAAATGAATAAAACATAAGTATTTTAAAGAAAAGCATTACATGTCCCATGAACACTTTCAGCTATATGGATGATATTTTCTTTTATTATAGCTATGTTATTTTCATTATTTTAATACTACAATACTTGACTCATATTTTACATGTAAACTGACTACCTGTGAATGGCACTTTCTGTCCCCTGTATTAATTTTGATAACTTGCAATGAATTACAAAATGTGTTAATTAAAATTGCCTAATGTTACAGAGGAGAAAACATAACGTGATTACTTTCTTCTCAGAACATGAACTGAATTGCAGCATCTGTTTCACTGAAAATAATTACTGTTTTCAACAGGGACAAAACATGCAGGAAATACAAAATGATGAATGTAGCATATTTGTGTTACAACAGTGTAATCACTTTACTTAGCAAAACATTACAAGAGGAAGATTTGCTTTTTCATCCTGAATGAAATGACCAAATGAAGTTATACTTTACTCTAAGCACTCATTAATTTTGGTAATCATTTCCTTTATTGAATTCCTTCAATATTCTTACTTGATTCTGAATGTTCAGTAATGCGTGCTACTTAAACATCACAGTAGTAATAAATCTTAAAGGCCAACTGTGAACTAGAAATAATTAAGACCAAGTCTATTATGCTTCTCATAGACTACAGAGCTCAACATTACCTGATGTTAGTTATGCTCAGCTAAACATACTCACATACTGAATGTTATTTTGAAAGCTCCCAACAAGCCTAGTCCAGATAATTAAAAAAAAAAACCAACCAAAAACCAAAACAAACCACACACCCCCCCCCCCCCCCAAACAACAAAAACAACCAATAAATTAAGAACCCCTAGCTTCATCCTCTAGCATAGTGGACATTTGTAGATCAAATCTGTCTGCACCCTCAAATAATCATGGAATCTTTTAGGTTGGAAAAGACCTTAAAGATCATTGAGTCCAACCATTAACTTAATGGTACCAAGTCCAGTAGTGAACCATTTCCCTAAGCACCATGCCTACACACCTATTAATACCTCCAGGGATGGTGAATCAACCACTTCCCTGGGCAGCCTGTTATGCTTGACAACCCTTCCAGTGAATAAATTTTTCCTATTATCCAATCTAAACCTCCTCTGGTGCAATATTAGTGATGAAGTATGAAAAGCATATGAAAACTGACTGGAATTTGACATTTAATAGAGTTTGTGGAAAAGAAAAAAGGATAGGGAAGACTGCTTCATCACTTATATCTGATATTTTACTGTTACAGAAAGTTGCACAAGCTCCATGGTGTTGAGTACTTGAAGTGATTCAGGAGAGGCAATATTAAGCAGTTTTGGCCAAAATGTCTTATGTTCTACATGACAACAGACCTGATTTAAGTAAAACAGCATATTACATCCTACCCATACACATAGTTTACATTTATGTTTGTGGTGTTAGCCTACAGTATTTAAAAATATGAAAATACACTTTCTTTTAGATGCAAAATTTTTAACAAAAGGTCTTCAGTGTATTTTTCATGTTGCTACTGGGATGAAGGTAAATACTCATCAGCTTTTTCCCACATGGATAAAAAAGGGTGACTTTGATAATTCACACGATGTGAGAGTCCAGTGATTGCTTTCTTCCTGCCCTGACAATAAAGGAATTAAATTACTCTGTAAATGTATATGTTTGTTAACCACAGTATGCTGCAGTAATGTAGCTATTCCTGATATCAGTAGCTTTAAGTATGTTTTATTTTTAAAAACACACATTTTTGAAGTTAGTCAGTCTTCTCTGAACAAATTTTCCATACAGTCAACACTGCAATATCCCAAATTAATTTTTTTTCCCTCAAATTAAGTCTGTTTTCCCCACCATGGTAATTGGTAAGAGATCTCCCTGTCTTTATCTCAACCCCCAGACATTTGCATCTTCTTTTCTCCCCTTGTCCTGTTGAGAAGGGGGACTGAGAAAGCACCTGGATAGGCACATTATCACCAGAAATCTGTTCTACAGAGCATGTTCTACAGGCTCTCACTGTGTGAATACTATTATTCAACTACAATTTTACAAAAAAATTTTAGAAAATGGAAGCAAAACCTGGACAACCAGTTATTCTGCCAATGATCTAGAATGATGTCACCCATGATCTGTCCCATATAACCTAATATTTCTTTTATGATTTAAGTGATTTCAGGTATTGAATATCCTACCTGATGCTGATTTGAGCATAAATATACACATTTGCAATTTCCTGTAGAACCTTTTTTTTTTCAGACTTCACTAGATACTCAAACTCTGCATCTGACAGACATTAATTTTCCCTTTCTTTGCAGCTCCTATTAATCAGTTAGAAATTGTCAATGAAAAACTCAACTGCACAATAAAAATTGAGAAGAAAGGCTAAACTAAAAACAACAAAACATTAAACAAAAATTTAATTTAGCAGAATATTCTTGGACTATTTCTTTTAGCAAATAAGTAAAGCTTAGTTATAGAAGTTAGTTTTTTAAAGACAATGTACACACGTCTAGTTCAGGAGGCGAGTCAAATTAGCATTAAAATCACACCTTCAATATATATTATTATACTATGCAAAGCACTAAAATACTATGGCAGTGCAAAAGATAACAAACCTGAAGAGAAAGTTATTACATTATTTGTCTTTGCCCTATTCACAGACTGTTGTTTTTAGAGCAGAAGCTTGAAAAAAGTATTGAAATAACAGCCATTCTTCAAATGAATTATTATTACCATAGAAAATTCCTGAGATGTTTAATGAAGAAAGGTTTTGTGTATAGGTATGTAGCTCTGCATCATACTACCAAAAGTATAACTGACCAGGAATCAGTAATGCAACTAGATTTGTTAATAGCATAGCCAGTGACTTTTTCTACCCATCAAATTCAGAGACTCCTCCAATAAATTATCATGGATGAATACAAGAATAGTCAGCACATTGCTGTACAATTTTTCCAGATCCTTGAGCACGTTTATGGCCTCTGACTGCAGTTTGTCATTCTGTCAGAACTCTGTACTCGGAATGCAAGTTACCAAAGGAGTGGAAGCAGTGCTCAGTAGCTGGTGACTATCACTTGCTTAAAATCCTGTGTCACTGCCCTGTCTCTGTCATGAGACATCAAATTAGGGTGTGCTTCACGTCATCATGCTAGGTAGGTAAAGACACTTCAGTGAGGAGAGGATATACACTTCAGCATCACTTATGACCTCATAGTTATGCACTTCCCAAGCCTACTCTCTCACCTGCTTTCACAATGGATCAAGGTCCCCTATGGGTTATTGATACAAAATGCTGGGTTGTTTCCATTTGCAGTTTGTGCTTTTTCAAGTGCTAAACTTTGATATTTATTTACAATGTGTCAGGTAAATTTAGCACTCTTTTTGTACTTCTTTTCATGGTATGAATTTTTAATAGTACTAAAGATATGAAAAAAAGTCACCTTTTTAGCAGCAAATAAATTAAGAGGCTTATGAAGTTAAACAGTATTATTTCAGTGTAGAAACAGAGGGCTGAATTAGTCATTTGTGGCTCCCTGGAGACCAAAGAAATTACACCTGGCATGACTGCACACTTCATCTCTGTTTTCATATCTTCACTTAATTGATTTTTTTAAAATTTTCATTAATATTTTCAGAATAATGTTTGAGAGCAGACCACAGAACACTAATAGAATCTCTTTGCAAGATCCTCTCATCTTAAAAGAAAAAAGACACCAAAAGATACTACACAGATCCTTAATCACAGCTAATTATTTTACTCCATGCAACATAAAATGGCATAATTCTTTAAACCTAACAGTCAATATATTGGAAATTAATTTAAACCAAGGAATTAGATTGATGAAAGGAACAGTTTTATTATTGCAATGTGGACAATAATGAGGATCCTGACAGCAGTTATGATAATATACAATCTGACTGGAATCATTACTTGGAAGAAAAATGTCAAATAAATGTTTCTAAGAAATATAAATTAAAAAGTATATAATGAATTTTTATTCTTAGAAAATTATTTGCAACTCCAAAACCAGTATTAGAATGGAGTGGTTCTCTAAGCTAAGTAAGGCAGTTATAACATAAAAGACAATAACTAGCCCAGAAAAGATATTGTAGTCCCCTTAGTGTTGTGGGCAGTCACAAAGCCACAAGCAAGAAGGCGGCCACTAAACAGTCTAATAATTTCCAAAGACTAAAAGGATCAAAGACTAGTATTGTCCATGAAGCCAAACATATCACAATCCTGTGGTAACTAGTCCTGTAAAGCTAAGATGCCTGGAGAAAACTAGCAATTAAAAAAATAAATAAAATAGGAACATACATACTCATCTGTGGGAGTTTATAAAATACAGGGGGGATAGCAATATTGCCAGAAAATGAAATATATCTTGCCCATTATAATTAAGACTTGTTACTTGTCAAGCTAACAGAAATATATGAGAGAAAGAAGAAAAGCAAAAAGACTACAAATTCAATACAAAATAATTACTTACATCCAGGGGCCTGATGCTAGGAATATTACAGGAATAACCACTCTGCATTGCTGTAGTGACAGTTCTGCATTTGGGTTGCTCATTGAAGTATTGCCTAAAATACTATGGCAATGATAGCCAACGACTTTGTAAACTGATTTCACAGTGATTATGAAAGCAATTAGTTCCCTTCGTACCTTGAAAACCAAAAAAGATGGAATTTCTGTTTTGTGAAAAACGAAGTAACCTATGTGTTGTCTCTTTTACTATGCAAAAAAATTACAAATGTATTACAGTTTCACTGAAAGCTGTATTCCCTATTACCAGACCAAACTTTTGATTCAATGGTATTTTTCTATAAAAATACATTTTGTAAAACAACAGAAAAAACCAAAACCCCACTCTAATTAGCTTTACACATGTTCCTCACTTCAATATTTATCCTCCTCATGCACTCCAACAACTGCTCATCATTCAGCTAGGTATATGGAGATTGTGTACATAGAACAGTTGTACAAGAAAGATTTCACATCCAGTGTAATTCACTTCATATAGATTATGCCTTTTACTCATATATTTTTATCAGCATATGTTACTATGCTTACATACTGATTCAAAATTACTTTAGTTAATTTTATTTTGTTATGGAGCTGTCCATTACACTGAAGCCTCAATGAAAGTGGTAAGAAACAGAATAACTGAAAGTACATCTATTTGCTATCATGTTATGGATCAAACAGAGCATTTATCAAAGTAGATCATTGTTACCCATTATTTTAAAAATTACATCAGAAGCTCCTATTGGAGATTATAAACTTCACTGGTAAATGTCTTCAGAAAAAAAGTATGAAAAGTATGATGGTCTTTCATGCCTTTTTTAAATTTAGGAGAAGAGAAAGTATTTTGCTTTTCACATTTATTGACATCTGAAAATATGCTGATTGCCATAATTTATTTTTTTCCCCCATTTCTCTGTGTAGTTATCACAATTCTGGAACTTGCTCAGAGTCCACCCTTACTTTAAAGCTTTACACAGTAATATTGGAACTTCAGAATCTTTTTGTTCACAGTTCTTATTGTGTTCCTCATGACAGTCGTCTTACTTCATGAATTTCTGCTTCCAGAATTTCACAGTAGCTATGGAGATCAACGTATTTTATAATTCTTAGAAATAGGAAAAATGGTCATCACCTATTTCTTCAATGATTTTCACTCTTTATCAAGTGAATCAATAGAGCTTTTAAGAAAAGTAACGTCAAAAATTATTCACAGTTAATGTGCTTATCCAGTAGCTCAAAATAAGTAGAACTTTTTGTGTTTAACAATTTATTTCGATTCTTCTAATTTGTCCGGCCTACATCCATTCGTTGAAGTTGGTTGTTCAGCAGCTAAATGCTCTGTCCAAACAGTAGTAAGTTTGCTGACTTGATCATTGTATTGTGTTAAATGGAACATTTTGAAATACAAATTAATTATCACAAATCATCCCAACCATAAAAAAAATAAAGTATGTATATATATATATGTGTGTGTGTATGAAAACAAAATGTAGAATAACAATAAATACCAGATGCAGAGGGAGTAGAGAAGATAGAACCAGACTCTTCTTTGTGGTGCCCACTGACATGCCAAGAGGCAATGGGCACAGATTGAAACACAAGAGATATTCAAAACCTGATGGGACACAGATCAACCTTCTGTACCTGAATCTACTTTACAGAGGAAGATGGACTAGGTGATTGCCAGAGGTCCCTTCCAACCTCAACAACTCTGTGATTCTATTCAACTTAAGGTAGTTAATTGAAAAAAGTTGCAATTTCTTTATTGGCAGTGGCAGCAGTTTTATGATTCCTTAGGCACTGAAGAAATATACATTAAAAATCCTAAGAAAAGGTCAGGAAAGAATAGAAACAAAAGAGAAGAAAAGAACATGGAATGCTTTGCAGTTGCCTCATGGAAGTGATAACAGGGGAATCAACCATAGAGTTTGATGATGATGATTGTATTTTAAATAAAAATACGTATAAATTAAAAAAAAAAATCCTAGAAGAGAGTGAGGGGGCTGGGAGGGAGG
>NW_010241820.1:5659-21678 GCF_000690775.1 Eurypyga helias | reverse complement strand
CCTGTGCCCCACGGGCCTGTGCCCCGGCCCCGCGACGCCCCTGGGCTTCCGACCTGCGGCCTTGCCCTTTCTGGAACGTTTCCTCACCAAAACCTGTCATCTAGAAAGGCGTCTTGCCTTTTAACTCCTTCCTCATCGTGTCCCACATCAACACGGAAGGGATTTTGCATACGATTAGACTAATTGACCTGGAATTAATCACTTTCTTTTCACAAATGTGCAAATGGCGTTAGATTTTTGCCCCCCCCAAGTCCTACAGAGCTGGAGTAGGCCGTTAGTATTCATTGACAATCGATGCTAATTGCTCCGTGTCTTCCCTGGCTGATAAAATTCCCAGGTACCCGCTATGGAGTCCTACAGTTCAAAAAAAAAAAATTTAATTGTAGTGGTTTGTGCTTAACATCTTCCACATGTAGTGATAGATTGGGAGGTGGCGGTGAGGCCATCCCTGGAGAGCTTCCTCCTGGTGTGCGGGGCTCCCGACCACGGGAGAGGCTGGAGCATCCCATGAAGGGCCGCGGTGATGCAGGGACTGGAGCTCCCTGTGTAGCAGGAAAGGCTGAGAGAGCCGGCAATGTTCGTCCTGGGGAAGAGAAGGCCCCGGGGAATCTCTCCGATGTCCGTAAGCAGCTGAAGGGAGGGCGCGTCGAGGATGTGGCCAGGCTCGTCTCAGAGGTGCCCAGTGCCAGAGGCCACGGGCACAAACTGAAACGCAGGAGGTTCCCCCTGAACATCAGGAAACACGTTTTCACTGTGACAGTGACCAAGCGCTGGCACGAGTTGCCCAGGGAGGCTGTGGAGTCTTCGTCCTCGGAGGTGTTCAAAAGCCGTCCGGATTTCCTGGGCTCTAGGTGACACTGCTTGAGCTGGGACCAGATGACCTCTGCAGTTCCCTCCCAGCCTCAACCGTTCTGTCACGCTGTGGAGCATTTTGTGTTCAGGTGTGGTATGTCACCCTCCGAGTGTAATGAAATACGTGTATTGAGCTGGTCTTTCCTGTGACATGACATTTCAACTGCTGCTGGCCGTACGGCTTTGTTCATACCACGTTTGTTTCTCAGCTAGTTAATTATTTTTTTCCTTGTCATCAGTCCCGTGGGCAATATTTTTTTTTTAATTGACACTCGTACCTTCACTTCCTTAATTTCTAAATCGGTGTCATCACCTTTCACCTTTTGGAGGTGATAGCCAGTCCCTCAAGACCAACAGAAGGGCAAAGGAAGTCATGCAGAGAAAACACTTTCCCTATCACGCTGTTACCTGTATTTGTGACATGGCACTGTGAAAAGCTGCAGGAGCTGTGAGTTGTACCTAGTGAGAGAGCTGAGATTTCTTACACAACTTGCAAAGATCTGCCACGGTCCTGGACAAGTTGTGGCTTGCAGGAAAGCCACGGTAATTTGAAGGACTGAGCTAATTAAGAAATATAATGCCAGTGGGAATTAGCTGCATCCCAGATGGCCAAGGAGGAGAGGCAGCCCGAGAGTGGCCGGGTGGAAAGCTCCTCCTCAAGACAAGCGAGACAAAAAGGGCTAAGGAGAATCTATATTCTTCTGTATGATCTAAAAATCACCTTTTGTAATTTTTATTTTTAGTCCAATCTGATAACTTGGCAAATCTGGAAATAAAAAAGCTGGTTTGTGGTTTGTTTTTTTTTTTTTTAGGTTTACATTTGTCCCTTTAGGCTCATTTCATGATCTGAGCTAAAGGATTTAATGTGGAAGAAATGCAAACCATGGATCTAAAGGAGATGCTGTTACAAAGCAACCCTCTGCGCTTGGGACATGCCGAGGCTGGAGCAGGGAGCAGCGTCGGTGGGAATCCCTCTGCCTTGGTGGCATCTCGGTGAGGGAATCCCCAGGATGTAATACTCAAACAATGTCCGGCAGCATGAGATCTCCACTTCTAATTCTTCCTCCTGCGTGGGGTTGTTGGTGCCTGCTTTCTAGCTGAGGGAAACTGGATCTTCCCAGGTGCTGGCTATGTTGGAGGGTGTGCATGTGCATCTGTAGGCAGAGAGCTGGCAGGTACGGTGCGATCCATTTTATTTATACATAACAAACATAATAAAGTCTTGAGTGCTCATGCCTAGACAACTGTCAGGTTTCAAATCAGCGATTAATTTGTTTCTGTTAGAGCTCAGTGCTGTAGAGAATTACCTTGAGCTGGTTGCAAAACTTGCGTGTTACAAAACTATAATTAATGTTTCAGAAACTCCAGGGAAAGTTTATTATTGGCAGGGTGAGAATGAATCTCCAGACACAAACATTCCTCTAAGATAACAGCATAGCCTTTGGCATTATCTACACACACAAAAAAAAAAAAAAATCAGTGTAATTAATTACACAGTTGTCATCTGTATACATTTAAACCCATTTACACTTTTCACTCTGGCTTGTTGGTCTCCCTGACTCCCCGGGTGTGCCCTCTACGTTGCCCCAAACGGATTTTCCCTCCCCTTTTTGCTTCTTGACACACAGGCTGGTGAGCCGACATGTCTCTTTGATGACAATCCCTCTATAGAACCCCTGATCTGCCACAGACATGGAAGAAACTGGCCCTTACTCCACACCCGTGCTCAAGGCAGCTGTTAGTAAGCGGTCGTAGTACTCACTTGCAACGATGGAGACCTGACCTTGGATTCCTGCGTTAAATCAAAAAGAACGAGGCTGGGTATCCCAGCAAGTTTGGGAATAGGAATAAGAACCCTAATTTGGCAAAATCCTGTTAGAGAAGAGCTGTTTCGTCCCCTACCATACTTCTGATTCCCATTTAGTTGGAGATGTGGTGAGATAGACTGATTTCCCGTGGGGAGGTTGCAGTCCAAGGCTGCTGTCATGGCAAGGATGCACATTTCCCCTGACGGCTTTCGCCAGCGCAGTGACAAACCCGTTTTACTACTCGACTAGAAAACTGGGAGAATAACTTCCAGCCAGCCAATTTTCCTCACCCACGAGAACTGCAGGCTCTGGTGCAGTACGGACATGCTACGAGGTCTGGGCAAGCAAGGACCCTTTGCGCAATCCTCCGTGCCGACAGCGGAGACGGCGCAAAGCCCCAGGCTTTGTATCGCTTTGCTCGAGTAGTGCTGACGCAACCGCTTCGCAGGGCTCTGCACCTGATTGCTGAGCACCAGACAGGTTCACAGTGACCCGCTTCTCCAGTCGGCTCCAGACGGGCTCACTCCCATGCTCCAGGATACGGCAAAAGGACCTTCTCAGGACGCTTGTCCCGCTGAAGCAATGTTTCATGTGACTGCAGCCCCAGGCCTGGCCTCAGGATTGGTGTGGCCGGGGGACACATACGTTTCCCAGGGTGACAGAACTGGCTTGAGCTGTTCTTGCCGTTGTGCCTCCAGCTGCCCCACGTGATGGCAGCAGGACCGCTCTGTGAACTGGAGAAAACTGATCCAGGCCTTATAGACATCTTTGTGGAAGAAATTAAACTTCATTGCTTCCCTCATCAGCTCACCTATGGTCCCTCAAGCGGTTGTGGGGCCAAAAATGACGACTGGGATAGTTGGCTCCCAGGTGGGAGCCAGTCAGAGGGATGGCTGCTGGGGCAGGAAGATCAAACCACAGGCCACGTCGCTCCTGAAAACTGGGCTTTGCCAGAAAGTTTAACCAAAGCTCCAGAAAACCCGTGGCACCCTCCCAGCGATTTCAATGTGGTTGTACTTTGAAAAGCCTCACCAAGAAGGCTCAAGAGATTGCGCTGCACATTCACCAAGAGAGATGGTAATGTAGATGCAGGCGCAGAGTTGGTCTGGGTTGCAGGCGTAGCTGAGGGGTAAGCGGAGTGTTCTGGGCTTGGTGGCAGCCGTTGTGTGGTCCCATAGTGTGGCCATCACACTGAACTGTGACAGGATGCTCCAGTGTGGGAAGGCTCAGGCCCAGACTGGGCTTTCTGCATAAAGCCTCTTCTTCAATTAATTTCTCTGATTAAGCTTAATAGTGAAATGTTTACATCAGAGATACCCCAGAAACCCTTACAGTCTGCCCTTTCGCTCCATCCTTACCCTCTCGAGATGGATCTGCAGGGGAAGCAGAGCTTGTGTCTAGGTTACAACAGCCTTTGGTTATAACAAACTCCGTTTTTTTCCTACAGGAGGAACAGGCAGTCAGTGTGACCAGGTTGGAAGTAATGCAGGAAAGAAGAGATGAGTAGATGATATTGCACTGCAGGCAAATTATCCCATACAGTTAGGAGAGTCATTTAGGAAAAGAATTACTACGTGTCATGGTTTAATCCCAGCCAGCAACTAAGTACCACACAGCTGCTTGCTCACCTCCCCCCTCCCCCAGTGGGAAGGGGGGGGGAATCGAGGAAAAGACAAGGAAACTCGTGGGTTGAGATAAGAACAATTTAATATTTGAAAATAAATGAAATAAAATCATGATACTAGTAATACTAAAAATACCAATAATACTAAAATATTAATACTACTACTAGTAATTTGTAATAGTACTACCACTACAACTAATAATAGTATGCAATGAAAATAATGGAAACGAAAACAAACGATACCAGAAGCTGGGAACACAGGTGCAGTTTGAGAAACTGAAAAAGTCCTTGACTTGGTATAAACATTCCTTGGAAACAAGGAAAAACATTAGTATGTTATCAATGTTCTTCTCAGCACAACCAAAACACAGCCTCATACTAGTTACTGTGAGGAAAATAAACTGTCCCAGCACATTCTCCTCCCCTTATTTACATCATGCTGAAGTCCCACACTGTTTGGTACATTAACAACCTCCCCCCTTCCCATCCTACACAGATCCCATTCCTTTGGACCGTGTTTGTAAAACATCCACAGAACGAGTTCATTTGGTCCGTGACTTCGAGCTGCATCTGTCCTGGTGGTCACTCGGGACAGGAAAGGTGTTGTGGGGGATCATTGGGTGCCAAGGCAGCACAGGTCGGGTCACTGCTGTGCTTCTGGCAAGGCTTGTGCTCCGTAGGCTCAGGTGATTTCTGCTACAGCGATTCCTGTAACACACAACTCAAAACATGGGCTATATACAGCAGTTAATGTCCATCATGCCATTTAGTTCATGGGCTACTTTCGCCCAGAATCAAATCTCCTTGAGGTACACATCGGACTTCCCCATCTTCCCTCATCACCCACCAAGTGCATCCAGGTCCTTGAGCAAAAGCAACCCCATGGATGGGTTTGCCTTTGCCCAAGGCAGGAGCAACCCAGACTGTTTTTCCCAGCATGTCTTTAGTGTGCACTACAGGGACTTTATCTCCTTCTACAGTCCGTAAAAGTCTTGACTGAGCGGGGCCAGCACGACTGGTAGATCCCGTAGTGTTGAGTAACCAGGTGACTTTTTCTAAATGTCTATGCCACTATGTTTCCAGGTGCCAAACAAGAATTAAATGCAATATAGCCCCAAAATGAGCTGTTGGGTTTTTCCTTTCTTTGAAAATGCATTGCTAATTTTAAAGTGAATCTGATGCTTCTGGCATTATCCAGTAGCTGGAGAGTTTTCATATTTAAAATGCCAAAACTGACACCACGTATAGAAGCTAATTTCAGTGCTACAGTCGGAATAAAACAGCTGAGAAATGAGGGCTCCTGGTGCACAGCCCCCCTGACCATGCCACACTTGAGCAAGAAGCACTGGTGCTTCTTGGCATTGAAACGCTCCCTGGCACTTTCCCAGGTGCTCGCGGGAGACTTGCTGATCCTCCCCGGAGCGCAGTGGAAAGGTGGCCGGGGACTATGAGGCACCTGAGCAATTCCATCTGCCCTTGGGCTGCGTGCTGGGCGGTTCCAGCCCCAGCAGAGGGGCACACGTTGAAGCTTCATCCCACAGCTTGCCAGATTTTAAACTGTACCTGATCTGGCGTGGAGGCTTTTCTTCATAGCCGGAGACAAGAGGATAGCTAACAACCAAAAAGGATTTTTCTTCTTGCTTTCCAAACATTGTGAATTCCTAGGAATCCCACAGATGAGGCAAAAAATCCTCTGTGTCATAGTTTCTTTTTTTCAAACACCTGCCCCCTCCTCCCCCTGGAAAGTATTAAAAAAAGCTTTTCACTCATTTGAAACTTAAAAAAGCAGTGGATTTTTGTTTTCAGAATTGTATATTTCTATTTTCTCTCTCAGCACAATAGCAGGAAAATGCAGCTGAACCTTTACAATGGAAAACATTATGTATGAGCTCTGTTCATCACAGCATTACTCTCCAAGTCTTTATCATTATCACACCATTATTTAAGTTCACATATTAAACCAGATGGCAGCAAAGTCTCCATCATACCAGGAAAGATTGAATTTCCATTCCACTAGTTCAGCTCACTTCCCACTTCTCCCAGGAAAACCCACAACTTGACCGCACAGCCACGCCAATGCTGGCAGTACAACAGACAAAGCTCCGTGGTTGACTGCTTTCTGGGAAGCGGGCCAGCTCCATGTCACCCTTTCACACCACCAGAATGGCTGCAAAAGTCTCCATCATACCAGGAAAGATTGAATTTCCATTCCACTAGTTCAGCTCACTTCCCACTTCTCCCAGGAAAACCCACAACTTGACCGCACAGCCACGCCAATGCTGGCAGTACAACAGACAAAGCTCCGTGGTTGACTGCTTTCTGGGAAGCGGGCCAGCTCCATGTCACCCTTTCACACCACCAGAATGGCTGCACGTTTTTTTTGTTCAGCTCCTGGATTTGCATTAGGAGCTGGTTTTCACCTAAGTGGTGCCCTGATGTGTCTCCCCTGAGCTTCCCGGAGGTGTGCTCCAGGGCACTCTGGTGTCTCTCACACCCTGGTTAGTCCTTCCACCAACCCCTCAGTCAATGGGAAGATCAACATCTCGGAAAAACTGCTAAATTTTCAATCTGGTGTGGATTTCAGTAACGTAAACATCATGCCTGATCTTTGTGTCTCACATTATTCTGCACATGAGGGCAGAGCCCCCCACATCTGCTCACTTACCCCACATTTATGCAGCGGGGGGATAAACGTAGTCCAGTCGCTGCAGCTGCAGCATGTCTTGCTTTCTACTTCACCCCTCTGCTTGCGCTGCCTGGCACATGCGTGTCTGCCTCCTGCACCACCTCTGTCTCTGCCTCCTGCATCCTCCTGCACCGCCTCTGTCTCTGCCTCCTGCATCGCCACTGCCTCCTGCATCACCTGTCCCTCCTGCGTCTCCTCTGCCTCCTGCATTCTCTCACTTCTGCATTGCTTTTGGCTCCTGTATCGTCTCTAGTTTCTGCATCATCTGTCCCACATCAGGTAACATGGGCAGAGCCATTTCAGCTTGGGGCAGCCCATACTGGTGCCACATAGGGGACAGTTCGATGCCCCTCTGAAGGCCTTCCTGGAGAACAGCTGGAGGAGAAGGCTGGTATTAAGCAGCAGTAATTACTCCCCTGGGGAGGTCACAGCCTTCAGCAACACCTCTCAGTGCTGCAGCTCCCGAGAAGCAGTTTTGGATGCAAAATCTATGTCCTAAATGTTGATCTTTGCTTGCCAATGACTCTGTCTCCCTTCTTCTCCAGACCTTTGTTTTTTATCCCGTGAGGGAGAAGGACTTTGGGAATTTATACACCATATCTTTCCTTCCTTTCTCACCTTGCTTTGTCCTTAAATTGAAACCTGGCTTTAACTGAGACAACTGGCGGTGTGTCCCATGGGTCCTGGAGGTTTTCGCTGCATTGGAAGACTGAGGAGGCAGAACTGGTCTCCATTCTGCCTTTGATGATAACTTGCCTTCACACTCCTAGGTCCCTGAAAAGAGAGCACACAGTCAGGCTGTACCTGAGGAATTGCAGCCTGTACGCTGACAGGGGAACTGCAGCGATGTCTGCAGGGTGTGCGACTGTCTAGCTCCCAAATCCTGTCTCCTTGGGAAGAGGCTGCAAAGCAGAAGTTTCTTAGGCTTGCACCCTGTTGGCAGATTTGGGCTACAGGCCAACAAAACATGGGAGGGTTGTGGCACTCAAAGGCACTAACCTTTTTATTGTTTTGTTTAGCAGTAGAAGCTCTCTCATCTGATTACTTTTGTATAAAGATGACTGGGGTGTGGAGAAAGGAAAAACATAACCTTGTCCATCAGGACACAGCATCTCCTAAGAGGTTCAGGATGCTGCCCACTTGTTGTTCAAACCAAGCTTAGGGAGAAAAATGAAGAAAGATAGGAAATGATCAGGGGCTGTGGCAAACAGGCTTTTTTTCAGAAAAAAAACCAAAAACCAAAACCAAGCCCAAACCCAAACCAAACCAATTATAAGATTTGTTATGGAGAAAAATCTTTTTAGGCCTTAAACACACTAGGGACTGTGATGGTAAGAAAACACTGTACTAGCACAGTCAAAAGTAATCTGAAAATTAAGTTTTCCATAGGAGCCTCCTTTGATCGCATTAACTGTGGACATTAGAGTTTTTTCATGTCCTTTTTTATCCTGTTAGACGTTCATTGGGCCCTCAGTTACGCTGGGCTGTCACTTGGGATGCTGAGCGATGGGCCGTGGTTGCTCTGATGTGTCAGTGAAAGACGTTTACGTGTAGGACAAACAAATATCTCTGGCCTTCAAGAAACAATTTTCCAAAGGTTGAACTCATTTTGACTCATACCAGTGCAGCAGGGAGATGTACTAAGCACTCTTATTGCAGCCTACCTGGAAGCAGAAGCGTTTCCTGTGAAAGAAAACAGTGGAGAGGAGCCAGGAATGAATAAGCAGCCTTATTGCGTTTTGGATTAAAAAACATTTTCCTATGAAAGGGTTGAGTACAGCTCATTAAAGCATTGATGGAGACAAAGAGTAAAATTATGATGGAGTAGACAGTGTAAAATTACAACCTACTGCTTTGGGAAGGAAAGGAGCAATAAAGGAATTTGCCTGTGTGGGAGGCAGCAAGTTTCTCCTATTCTCCTGGAGCATCTTGCCCTGTCACACTGCTAGCAGCAATGTACTGGGCTGAAGGGGCTCCTGGTGAATGTCCCCTCCATCCCTCTATCCCCTTTCCCCAGGGAAATGCTGCCCAAGCTGGGCAGAGCCCTTCCTGAGCATCCACATATTGCTCTCTAATGCCACTACTATTGCCATCGCCTACAAACCTCTGACGTTAAGGTGCTTTCCAAAGAGAGGGTTTGATCTTGCTGGTCCTATCTTCAGGATCAGCACATCACGCCCAAAACATGCTGTCACTCAAAGCACAGTGCCGTGGGCCTGGAGTGGTATGGTGGTCTCTTTTCTGTGAGACAGCAGTGGGTCTCAGCAGTCTTGGGAGGAAATCTAGTGGCTCTGTTATGCCGGCAGTGCACTGGGAAAGACCATCCCAAAACTGGAAATGTTGTGTTAGTAATTAAATTTCAGATTTTCTCTACTTAACACAGGTGCCAGGGAGACTCTTTTGAAAGACATTCAGAAAGTGAAAGGATGAGAGTAACTCAGAGCAGTGGGACTTCAGTGAACAGCACAGTGAATGAGGGTATCAATTTAGCAGTAGCGATAGTGGTGCAAGGGTATGACTTGGCAAGGGCTGTAGGGCGGGTGTATAAATACCATTAGACCAGCTGATACTGTTGGGGGAAAAAGACAAGCTCCCCTGGTGAACCTCCACTGCTTGTCTGAGGTGGTGCACTCCCCTCCTCCGCCCCCAGCTCCGGGGCTGCTCTATGGCCTCAGCCACTCCGTCAAGCCTTGGCCATCGGCAGCGAGTTTGGCAGTTCAGCATCCCTTGATCGTATCAGACATCCTTGGCATTGCTGAGGTGGGGAATACCAACCGTACTGTGCCTGGCCACAGTGCGTACCAGGAATTCGGTTACCTTGCCTCGGTGGGGAATAAGAATGGAATAACTAATCATCTCCCTGACAGCCCTGAGAGGACTCGGGAAGGTCAGCACCAGCAATTACTGGCAATTTGAGAATTCCAGTAACTACCAACCCAGACTGTAAACAGAATGGAAGTTTATTGATGCCTAAAGTCAATCCTTTCGTGACCCTATAAACAGCGGTCCCAGCTGAGGCGCTTTGAGCTCTCCTGGACCGCGGCGGGCTGTGCCCAGCAGCTCCCCCTGAGTGTAACACCTCTTGGAGCCCGTGAACTCTCAAGGTGGTGAGATCAGAGAACCACCAATGAAACCGGGGCTGAAACCTCCTGAAGAATCAATTCTTCACCCATTCAGAGATACAAAGGTGTCTGACATGAATATTTTCACTGAACTCCAGGGGAAATTTTAACAGGTACCTTTGAATATATATGTCTCTATTTCTATATCTAATGTGTGTGCATATATACAGTTTGATTTCTAGAACTTTGTTAAGTCTTTGATTAAGCCGTGTTGATTCACTGATAATTGTTTAGCTTGAAATTTCATATGATCTAATCTTGTGATTTATCTCAGTAGTGTTAATGAACCTGAGATTGCTGCTATTCCGAAGTTATACAAAACACAAAATCACTGCACTCTGATCCCTACACCTAATCCCTTAGACACAAACCGTTGGTCAAGCCTGGGACTACGAGTGGATTCAGCTGCCCCTAGACTTCTCTCTGAGGAGGAGTTTAGCATGAAAGGGGGTCCACTCTGAACCTCACGACTCAATGGAAGGGGCTTGCTTACCCTCTTTCCTTAACCCCACACCAACTTGCTTCTGACTCGATTTCCCCCAATCCATGTGTAAATCATTCTAACCCAGTGCTAATTTGATTTCACTTCTGTATGCTTTTTCCATGACGAAAAAGTAATAGAGTAGGCCTTGCCAGCGAATTCTGTCAAGTCATATTTTTCACAAATTCATATTATAATCACTTCCCCCCTTAATATCTGTGACAGTGATTTTTAAAGCAGCTTAAACCATGTATTTCATGACATGGTCCCATATGAAATTCATCTGGCACCTCTCCAGAAAAAACATTACACAAATGGCACATATATTGGAACAACAACTGTCTTCTGAAGTCTTTTTCCTTTTCTCCCTTCAAATGCTGCCCTAGTGAGCATCCAAACCAAACCTGCAGGGAGCAGCAGTTGCACAGAAGCGTGCCAAGCCAGAGTGCCACAAGCCAGTGCTGTCCCGCAGACACGGCCGAGATCACTGCACATTGCCTTACGACCGAACTGTGCTGTCAGCATCCCTCACTGCAAAACCCTCCAGCCTGGGAGGACTCAAACGATCTCACAGAAAGCAGGTGAGAAAACCCAACCTACGGCATGAATTTGCATAGCCAACACGCGTGAGAAACCCCTGTCAGCGATGAGAGTTCTGCTCTCCTAAAGCAGCTGCTCTGCGCCGTCTCTGACCTCTCAGCCATGATCCTCCAGGGAGACCAACAAAATAACTTCGGAAGAGAGAGTGACAACTTCTAGCAACAGGATTTACAATTCCTGTCTCCAGTGAACACCAGGGATGCACCATCTTCAGTACCTGAAGGGTCCTACAAGGAAGCTGCGAGGGGACTTTTTACAAGGGCCTGTAGTGACAGGACAAGGGGTAAAGGGTTTAAATTGAAAGCGGGGAGGTTTAGATTAGATATCAGGAAGAAGTTCTTCACAGAGAGGGTGGTGAGGCACTGGGACAGGTTGCCCAGAGAAGCTGTGGATGCCCCATCCCTGGAAGTGTTCAAGGCCAGGCTGAATGAGGCTTGGAGCAACCTGGTCTAGTGGAAGGGGTCCCTGCCCATGGCAGGGGGGGTGGGACTAGATGATCTCTAAGGTCCCTTCCAACCCTCACCATTCTGTGATTCTATGATCTTTCTCTGCCCATGCTCTTAGCTAAATGCTTTTGCCTTCAACAGGCAGTGACAACCGCTTCCTCTTTTCCTCTCTGCTACCTGTGAAAGACGTAATCCCAGCTGTCCTGGCTAATGTGCCCCTCTGCTTTCCATGAACCACCTCTTGTTCCTCTCAAATTGATCTATTAACACAACCAAGCTTGTAATTGTTCCCAAGACACCATTTCTCCCCCTTAGGTTCATAAAAGAATTTTTTAGAGAAAGAGTGAATCCTCATCCTACTACTCCAGGCAGCACCCAGAGTATCTGCACACACGCCACGCCTCTGCCTGGGATAAATGACTCCGGACAATGTGAGCCTTGGGCTGGTGTGAGCAGGGGAAAGTGTCCTGGTGTTGGCCACATGTCTGGTTTTACCTTTTCCTCATCTAAACCAAGGAGAGCATGAAAAAGGCAGAAGACTGCAGCTAAACAGGACGTCACAGCAGTTTTTATAGACTCCTAGAAGGACTTGGGGTGGAAGGACGGACCCCCTGGATGTCCACAGGCCAACCTCCAGCTCTAAGCAAAGCTGTTCACAGACCCAGACTGACTTGCTCAGAGCCCAGCTGGCTTGCTCAGAGCTGCCGCAGGCCACTCTCAGTGTGTCTTTTCAGTGTATAAACTGGACTTACAGGAGAGATGGAGAAAGATGATTTTACCAGGGCCTGTAGTGACAAGGGGCAATGGTTTTAAATGGAAAAAAGGGTAGATTTAGATTGGATATAAGGAAGATTTCTTCTTTACAATGAGGATGGTAAGACATGGGAACAAGCTGTCCAGGGAAGCTGTGCATGCCCCATCACTGGAAGTGTTTAAGGCCAGGCTGGACAGGGCTTTGAGCAACATGATGAAGTGGAAGACGTCCCTGCCCATGGTAGGGGGGTTAGACTGTATCTTTAAAAGGTCCCCTCCAGCCCAAACCGTTCTATGATGCTGTGATTCTGCCGCCCAGGATGTCTGTGACTCTAACGGTTATGACAATGCCAGTTTAAAAAAAGTATTTATCAGCCCACATGGAGGCAGGATGTGTGGGGTCTCCAGCAAGAAACAATTCTTTCCTGATGTTTCTGGTGTTAGGAGTTATGACAGCGTATCTTGGTGCTCTGTTTTTCTCTGGAAGGCAATGAGGTCATCAGGCTGTCACAAGCCCCCTGCACAACACTGGGGCTGTTCTGGGATGCAAGGAAATGACTTAGTAGAAACCAAGAGCCTGGACAAAAAAACCAGGAACAACCAAAAATTAGACAAAACCATGCTTTTGGAAGCACCTTCCCAGAGAACAGAGGAAGTGGAGCACCATGGTCATTTCTGTAGCTGTCCCTGGCTTGTGAACTATGCTTCTTACTCAGCCTGTCCCTTCTGCACGGTGCAGTGAAGGCCAGTCTAGACTGGAGGCTGCAGACGGGGACCGTGCCACACAGCTTGCTCATCACGAGAACTGTGCGCACTCATGCGTGCATCCTGGCACAGGCGCACAGACAGATGCCTCGAAGAAAGGAAACCAGAAGACGGAGCCCCAGGGGTGCACTGGTGCGCACTGGTCTGGATGCTGCTGCACAGGCGTGCCACAGGAGCGCATCGGACCCATGCGTGCACGCTCCCCGGCGCGCAAACTGCCAACTGCAGAAGGGCACACACCCACACGTATCAAGACGTAGACATCGAATCCTTGCCAGGCTTTCAGTGCTCTCCACCACACTGGCTCTCCTCCAGATATGACAGCACAGATACATTTATATTCACCAGGGAGTTTCCCCTCAAAAGCAGCACAAGGACCCCACAAGCGAGCGCCTGATGCAGAGACCTCAGATACCTGGAAATAGAAGCACTCATTAAAAAGGCATAAACAAAGGGCATCATGATTGTTTTGCCACGTCTCCAGACTTGAGAGGAGGCTGAAATAACCTTTACATAATCCCATTAGCATTTCCAGTGAAAACAATGGCATTTTAGGAGGCAGAACAATGTATTTTCTTATCATCCAGAAAGGTCAAAGGTATTTATCTGATTTAATATTTTATAATTGATATTAAGCAGCACAAAAGAGTAAGGCAGGCAGGTGGGAAATGGCTGCAGTGACATAGCAGAAACTGCTCTCTCCTTTTCCAGTAATGTATTGTCCAGCGGGCTGGGCAGGAGCCAGGTCTGGGAGCAACAACCCTTCTCTATTGACTACAGAAAAGAGGACTTTCTGTCACGCCCTGCTGCCGTAAGGACCACAGGCGCAACAGCATGCTCCTCCACGCTCACAGCATTGCCACTTAACACTGTTTTGCCATCACATGCCTGCAGGAGCTGATGCTCTAATCATTGCAGTCCCAGGGAACGAACCATCCTCAGCCTGCCTGTCATCTTCTGTCCTTCCCCCGGTCAGGCAGGGTGCTGGCACAGCCCTGGCCAAACTGCCGCATCCTCCACAGTGGGAAGGGGTGAGACAAAAAGAAAGCTGCAGAGAAGAGACCACTGTGGGGAGAGGGAGAAAAGAGGAAGGGGGCTCAAAACCAGGTCATGATGCCCAGCAGGAACCAAGGGAGTTAGCACACATGTGGACACACACGTTGATGTTCTCCACAATGATGACTTTGCTTCCAGAGTAGCAGTAGGTCAGGACCAGCACCCCTTCTCCAGGTCTACGAACTGCCCCCTCTCATGGGCCCTTGTGGTCAGGCAGGGACAAGCTGCTGGGTCACAGGACTCGTGGTCCCGCGTTGCAGTTGTGGCCCCACTGGTCCACAGGAGCTGCGACCATGCAATTACACTTGGGTAAGTATCTTGTGTTTTTCATCTCTGGTAGGGAATGGAAATCAGGAGGTTATTTGCTGACACGTTCTAGAAAGTCGTAGCTGAGACCTCTCACTTGTCTCTTCCATCTGTTTATTTTTACCACTTAATAACACGTCTGTCTTGTCAACTATTCCTGACACCATGGCCAGAAACTCCAACTCAGCCAAGAGAGTTTTATTGAAGAGACGTTAGCTCTTCGTTACTGTGTGACACCACATCAGCGCTTCCTATGTACGTGAAGTCTGGTCTGTAATTTCAAAGAGTGTCTTCTATCTCTTTGGGGAGGTGATATGACCAATACATTTGAAACTGTTGATTATTATGCAAAAGGTTATCCAAACTGTGAAGATAAGAAGCAACTTCAAGCGCTTCAAGAAGTCTCATTTGTTTGGTGATACGCTTTTCTCTTCATTGCCACATGATGTCACGGACCTAATTTCAAGTGATTAGTAACAATGGCAAAACAGTCACTGAAATAATCTTTGATAGCAGAGGGAACTCTGCGACCATATGAAAAGACTGTGCTATCAATAATTTCTCACCACTAATGAAGTCTTAGTCTGCAGGCTTCTCCATGACACCAAACCTGCTGCTGTCTTAGCTTTCCCGAGAGGCATCTCTGCAGGGGGTAGCTTGCCTGAATGCAGATCAGCAGTGTTTATCTTCTAACTTGAGTAATCTCGGGTTTATTGTCTTCACAGTGGATTATTTCACTCACCCCTTTTATTTAAAACTATCCTTCTGGTTTCATTACTGAACAATCCACTACTTGGGGAGGTTTGGAAGAACCGAATCTGAACCATGTTACATTTTCAAATGAACTGTTTTACCACTTTCTCTTCTAGACCTCCCATAATTGTAAATGTTTTGAAACTGTCCAAGCTAAGCCAATGTCCTTGTTTGCTTTCTGGACATGGAGCAGGGTTATTTCACTGAAAACAGAGTCTTTCATCTCCCAGCTTTCTCACTGTTCAGAATCACCAGAACACATATACCCTGTGGGCATATATTCCAGGAGCAAAACCACAGAAGTGTTGGTTGGGAGGGACCTACTCCAACCTCCAGTTCGAAGCAGGATGATTGCCAACATTAGGAGAGAGGAGAGCACAGCCGTGGGTGTCTCCAAGTGCAAAGCATAATTCCACAATGCCACACACCACTGTTGATAGCACTGCCTGGATTTAATGATTCAAGACCTCCCTACTAGTCCTGAGTCTGGTATCCTCAATTATCATCATGTCTGTGGTCCTGTTATGCCTATAGGAAGTAGCCTGCCACTAGCTGGCATTTCAGAAGCAATCCTCAGCTAATGACCTAGTGACTGCATTTTAGAAATCAAAATCAGTTCAAGAAATCATTCTATTCCATCCTTGTCTAAGAGAAAGGTGCCGCAACTGCTAAAGAACATAACTTGCACTTTGGGAAGCTCCCTCCTTCCCTTGGAAGGATGTCCAGCTAGTGCCTTCAGGATCTTTCCTGCTGGTATGAGAAGGTAC
>NW_010241820.1:0-5628 GCF_000690775.1 Eurypyga helias | reverse complement strand
AAAAAATTAGGAAAAGAGAACGAGCACTCTTGAGTCTTGCCACTTCCCTGTGTGTCTCTCTGTGTTCTACTGTACTGCACGTGTTCCTTCCATAATGAGCCATCCGGGCCCAGACCAATTAGCTTGCCTGCATATCAAGAGGCACTCAGAACCTGCTGTCCTTGGATAAAAGAAAGAAAATGCTCAAGGCTACAAAGTTTCAAATGCCCTTATGGTCGGAAAGACCAGAAAACAGCACGGGATTGGCCGACAACATAGAAAATTTCAGCTTCCCAGTTTGGCAGGTATGAACAACAGCAAACAGCGTCTATACTGGGAGGTGTCAAGCAAGCGTACCTCGTAGACAGCACCACTAGCTCTGCCCTACAATGCAAAGCAGGAAATGATCTGACAGGTTCTGTAGTACTTATTAGGGAAAATCCCTATCAAGCGGAAAATAAAGAGAACCTACCAGTTTCTAAAGGTAAAATTCAAATTCCCTCTTGTGTGAGGGAGAAGGATTTTTTCCAAAAAAGCTGGAAAGAGATAAGCGAGCTGGTAAGTGAAACAGCTCAACATTCCTCCATATTGATGTTTCTTCCCCAGAAACAACTAGTTCAATGACACTATGCCTTCCTCATTGCCCAAGGTGTGCTGCCACGCTGCTGCGCTGTAGATGTTATATCACCCCATCTAAGGCTTTTGCTAAGGTTGCTCAAGCAGAGTAGACACCCCTGGGATGCTCCTTCAGCCCCAGCAGCAAGCTGGCCTGCATGGTAGGGAGCATAATCCCAAGAATGCAAACGACGAGCTGCTGTGTTGCACAGAAGCAGCATTTTCTGCCCTGTTGAGTGCTCTTCACTTAAACCACGCAGCATCCAGCAGTCTTATCTGCACAACCCCACTCCATAAGGCATGCTATTAGCTTCCTTTTGTGCTGACAGTGTACATGCCACCCACTTTTCTGTAACCTACCCGGCTTGCAGCACAGCTTGCAAACCATCTCACTCAGCTGGGCTAATCCAGCTGTAACCGTGTCACCAACGTGACACAAAACCATCACCGTTTTTTGCCAGAACTCAGTGGCTGGGATTAAAGTTTGTTGTTTCTGTACTCACTGACAGGACTATGGTGAGAGATGGCCCAGGAGTTGGTGGAGACGTTACCGTCTCTCTCTTGCACACTCTAGACAGCTAAGGAAGAAAACATGCCTAGGCACTGCAGGGGATCCAAATGTTCATAGGTACCCATCAGTGGGTCCCAGTCCTACTCTTCTGTGCCAGCACCTTTGTCAAGTCCAATAGGAGACAGCCCTTGCCCAGAGACATCAGGGATGGCTCAGAGTCCGATGAGGAGCTGTATGAATCAAGAAACACCCCATGCTCCGCCCTCCCTCCATGCTGCTTCTTGGATACATGGGAACAGCACATGGTGTCTGAAACATGCGACATGCAGATACCCAAAGCTGCCAGGAAGATCCTCTCGGCATGAGGACACGCTCTGGTGTCATCTGCCTCCATAGCTGTGTCCCTACCTGGCCTGAGACATGAACCCACGGCTTCTGCTGCCTTCTTATCCCCAACTTGCTGGTTCACTTGTGTGACTTCAGGTGCAGAGACCTCCCTTACGCTCATCTCGCTCTTTGGCTGAGGCTGGAGAGTGGCTGATATGGGACAAATCTACCCTGTCTTTGCTTTGGTCACAAAAACGCCAGCTAAGAACAAACTTTAAGGAATCTGCTGCCGACAGAAGCATGCCAGGTTTGGATATATATATGACAGTGCACATAACACCCATCTCGACCGGGCCAGTGATTTTTCAGTAACTCAATAAGCCGGACAGAAATAGCATTTCCCTGATTTCCACTGCCTTCTTTTCTCCCTCATTTTGGGCTCCCTTGCCTTGTTTTGTCAGAAACTGCCAAACTTCAGCAAACGAGCTGAGAACTGCATCCCAAACGAGCTCTGTCTGTAGCAGCAGAGCACATCAGGCTGTTGGCCTAGGTCCTTCCCTTCAACACATCTGCATTAGCAGAGAGGAAAAAAAGGTCATGCCTCTAAAAATAAAACTCTTGAACATCTAGGTGTTGCTGTTTTCATCAGGGATTAGTGAACGTTTTAAAGCTTTGGTTCACCTGGCGCATCTCAAAGAAAATGGCAGGCTTGGGCGAAGGGAAAGCAGTGGTATTACCTACATAAATGCTTCTGAATGCCAAGCGGCTGTTTGTAGCCTCTGGGCACAGACTGGCCCAGAAACACTGGGAAGCAGAGGGCAGCCGTTGTGGTTATGAATGCGTAAGTGAAGGTATGGAGGCAGAGAGGGAACGTTAATTGGAGCCGATTTCTTTGCCTGCAGCTGTGTATCTAATGAAGGAGTCCTAACCATAAAGGGCTCCTGTCATCCCGGGAGAATCATGGAAGTAATGAACTGGTTTTCTTACTACAGGTAGTACGAAGACCAGCACTTCCCAGGTATAGGATCTGGCCAGGCTAGGAGCCTGCAAAGAAATGCAATGCGATAGCATCAAACTTCCAGAGTTTTAAGTTTGGAGATAGCCTGCTACTTCAGAAAATGTATGAAAAGGCACAGAAATCTACTCAAAATCGATGGGGATGGAGGAATAACCTGAGATGACATGGCAAGATGGGTGGAACATACACTGTCAGGTGAGAAAGGCAAGGTGTAAGAAGCTCGCTGCAGGGTCGGTGCTGTGGCAGCAAGCCAGCGAGACGCAGCAGCAAGAGGTGAGGTCAGGTCACAGGGAGGTGGGAGAAAAGCAGCGCTCTCTAGGAGGCAACAGATGGAAGGAACAGCAATGAAGAGAGAAGTTGTGAAGTGGGCAGAGGCGGTTGGGACTCCTCAGCCATGAGCAGAGTGTGAAATGCTGGTCCATTACATGGGGATGAGTGCTCCTTCCTTCCTACCCTCCAGGCTGGCCGTAGGGAGCTCACGGAGCCAAAGGATTATGTCTGAAGATCGGGAAGGATGTGGTCAAGAGAAGCACAGTAATCTTGGATGAGTCATCCATCCTCCATGCTGGGAGATGGAAACACAGATTTAAGGGAAAATTTACTGGCACTAAACAGTTACACCACCATGGGGAGTTTGGATTTCATGTGTAAGGCAGGGGGATGATGGCAGAGCCAGCTTCCCCCCCTCCCACAATGAGCCCTGTTGGTGGCAGGGCAGCAATGCTGTTGTGGCCAGAGACCCAGGACACAACCAAACTCTACCTTTCCAGTTCAGCTTTGCAAGTGCTTGTGTTAGCTGTAACACACTGTCAACTGAGGTGCATGGAAACGGGGTGGTACCCCTGGCCCTGGCTGCAGGGTCACCTGGAAGGATCACAGAGCTGGTGACAGGGACAAGTCCTGTGGATGGCACCGTGACAGGCGGCCTCCTAAGCCTGATCCAGCCACCTAGGAGTTACACTTTAATTCACCATGAATCCTGACATTTTATCTACACATTTTACCTGACATCATTTCATCCTCTGTAGTGTCATTTGATCCACCTTCTAAATCCAAACTTCCACATGCAGTTACCTAGAGAAAGAAACAGTCCTCACACATAACAGTCTAGACTCTAGAGTTCAAAGCATAAAAACCAGTAGGTCAATATTAGGTCACACCCTGGCAATTAGTGGGGAAAATAAAGACGGTTAACTAAGAGACACATGAAGCTTTATGCATTCAAAAACACCAATAGTGTTTTATTCTGAAAAAATAAACAGCCAAGGTTAACGTTCACAGGAGATGACATTTCCCATGATTATGAGCTAGAAACATATTTTGCACCAGTAGTATAGGAGGGTGTGTACAATCCTCATAGAGGCAACGAGACCCCCAGCTCCTCCCAAATGCCTGCCTAGGCACTTCCACTGACCTGTCTTCAGTTTCTGCTGGTGTTGAGTTGATCTTTGGTTATCCCTTGAATTAATTTCTTATCTTCTGGTTTAGCTTCTCTATCACTCCACCTTACTTAAACTAACCATGTAATTTTTTTTTTTTTTGAGCTTTAAATTTTTTCCCTTAGAGACTTCCTAGATTTCAGACAGATGGGGGCTCTCTTCTTTCCCTTGGCTCTACTCACTCTGAAGAGAATAAAAAGCCTCCTCTGTTCTCTTTGAACAGATTTCCAGCACTGTAGGATGATTAATCTGGAAGGAGCCTTTCACATTCCTCCAGGCTGCAACAGACACCACACAGTATCTTCACTGCTGAAAGAGAACCAAAACAGAAGATGCTCTCTTCGTAACTCCTTTTAGACCAAGACAGAAGACAGAGCTTGGGCATTCTCCCAGCCCCACCATCCTTGACCTCTCAAGAAGTCTTTGATCTCCAAGTTCTTCCTTCACAGCACCGCAACAGCCAGAAGGGAGCTCTGGCTGTCTCTGCTCCAGCACCCTGACAGCTTGGATCTCTTCATCAGCACCTTCTCCAGTTCGGAGTGAACTGTCTCCAAGGATGTACATCTCACACCTCACTGGGGTCACTGGCCCCTGTTGAACTATTTGATCAGTCTCTCAGGATCTGGCTGAGCATCACCTGGAGCTATGTTGAAACCTTTATCAAACAAATATTAGGGAAACAGGCAGGGAGGGGACTGTGCCCACTCAGGTCACATGTTGGGCCTTGCTCACCTGTGTCTATCTCTGGACAGCTGGATCTCCATGAAAGGTAGTGCTTGAGCTTGCTCACAGTGAGTGCACAGAGATAGGCACTTAGAAATGAAATCTGCACTAATAATGACCTGTTTGAGGTTCCTCCTCCTCCATCTGGACGTTTTTATCTCCCAATCAGAGGAAATTCAGCATCTGAGAGAAACTAAGGACTGCACAAGACTTAACAAACCTCAGTGCCCCTGTGTACCATGCCAGAAGGGGAAAATGGAAATGCAAACCTCTGGTAGCTACTACTGATGGAAAACCATCCTTAAGCCGGCAATTCTTAGGGTTCAGATTAGGGTCTGGGGCCAGAGAAGCATAAATCCCACAGGTCCTGGGATAATTTGGATTACACAGGCCTTCCCAGAGGAGCACAGCACTGCACCGATATTGCTCCCTCCCAGCTTTCCTACCAAAAACATGATGGGCCCAGGGCTGGAGCTGGCAAGCGGCAAGACTTTGGGTTCAGGTTCGGGTCTGGCTCCAGAGAAGCATCAAACCCACTGCACCCGGGATATTGGGGATGGCGGGGACCTCCCACCACCAGCGTGGCACTGCCCCCACATCGCTCCCCCCCAGCTCTCCTGGCCGGAAGCCGGGGCGGAAAGTAGCCTGAGCTGGCATCCGGAATTCCTTAGGATTGGCCTTAGGCTTTGGCTCCGGCGAACCATCAATTCCACCACTCCCGGGATAGTTGGGATGGCAAAGGTTTGCCCAGAGGAGGGCGGCACCGCAGCGACATTGCTGCCTGCCCAGCTTTGCTAGCGGGAAGTGGGGGGGTGTCAGCCGGCAATCCTTTGGCTTCAGGTGGTATCACATCAGTACCTGCAAAACGTAAAAAATTCGTAACATATTGTACCTTCGCCGCCCTATTAATCGGAGTTTCCCCTGTCTCCCCGTTTTTGTTTTTTTTTTTGCAAATAATTCTTTGTAATTTGATGAGCACGCTTGATTATCCCTTGACCTGTAGGAGAATGGGCTGT
>NW_010241819.1:653-969 GCF_000690775.1 Eurypyga helias | reverse complement strand
GACTCGGCAGTGGCAGCAGCTCCTGGCACGGCTCGGCGCTCGATGGAGGGGAGCAGCGGGGTTCCCGGACCCCAGGGAGCGGAGCCGGAGCCGGAGCCCGCGTGGCACCGGTTGCCGGGATTGAAACCCCTCCCAGGGAGCGCGAGCGACGCGGGGGTGGCGCGGCGGGGCGATCCAGCCATGGTGACCGCTGGGATAAAAGTCACTGCTGGGAGGAACGTGACACCCCAGACACTGCTCCGGCTCAGGGATGCAGCTGTCCAGGCCTCCGGCTGCAGGGAGTGCCTGAGCGGGGGCCTGGGGCCCGCGGGGCGCC
>NW_010241819.1:0-602 GCF_000690775.1 Eurypyga helias | reverse complement strand
CTGGTGGCGGAGCTGAAGGAGGAAGCAAAGGCTGAGGAGTATGAGCGAGTGTGAGGAGGAGGGAGGTCCTTGGTCCACCAAACTCCCACACCAAGGGAAAAGGCAGCAGACGGAGGGCAGTCAGCTCACAGCTGATCCTGTATCCTCTTGGCAGAGGGAGGGAACTTAAGAGAGGGAGCGGAATGGAAACGGGTCTCTGCTTCCAAGGTAGGCTCATCCTCTCCTGCTCTCCCTCCTCTTCCCAGCTGCCCTTGCAGAACAGATATGGGGCTCTAGGACTTGGGGGCCTGGCAATTGCAGAGGAAGGTCCTTTCAGGGAACTGCATACAACAACCCTGCCAGCCCCACACATTAAGACAGTCTCTGTTAAAAAAAGGAGGAGCGTCATCATCGTAGGCAATTCCCTTCTGAGGGGAACAGAGGGCCCGATGTGCTGCCCAGACCCATCCCACGGAAAAGTCTGCTGCCTCCCTGGGCTCCAGGTTAGGGACATCACCAGGAGACTCCCTGGTCTGGTAAAGTCCTTTGACTATTACCCTCTGTTGGCCATGAAGGTGGGCAGTGATGAGCTCAAGGGGAGGAATCCAAAAGCCATCAGAAGG
>NW_010241818.1:72430-126823 GCF_000690775.1 Eurypyga helias | reverse complement strand
CGGGCCGTGAGCCGCTGCCGCCCTCGGGGCTTGGAGCAGGAGGATTTCCCGACACAGGCCCAGGTGCATGTGATAATGCTTGTAATTCGCTTGTGCGACTGTGCTGGTGAGAACAATGATACGCTGAGGTCTCTACGTTGCGTTCGTGCTGAGGAAATTTTTTTTTCCTCTTTTCCAACGGCTGCGTGGGCGTAATAACACTTGTTCTTGTTTGTTTTGGAACTACATGAGGATCCTCATAGGACTTCAGCCCGGTTCGTGGCCAGCCAGCAGTGGAGACAAGGAGAAGGCGCTGCATGCCCCCTCCGTGCTTGCCCTGGGGCCCAACGGGCCCATGGGGCCGTGGGCAAGGGCCTGTGGGGGCCAGAGGGCCCTGTGCGAGGCCTGTGGCCTCTGCTTGTTTTAAGACATTCAAATTAATGCATTTTTGCACCTCACTCGCATTCACATACCTAAATCTTTGTTCTTAAGACAATGTGTGTGTGCTGCTGCGGCATCCCATGTTTAATTTTCACTTAGAGAGATAGAGACAGCTTATGCCTGAACTATATTAAATCTTTCTGGGTTGCCATCACTGTGCAACAAGGAAAAGAACTGAAAGGAGAGGCTGCGAGGCAAGAGCCGTCTCCAGAGCCCTTGGAGGGAGGGACGGTGCTGGAAAGCTCGGTGACAATAGGGGGCACTCTCGTTCTTGCACTGCGGCGGATCTTCTGTCTTCAATGTCATTTTGGTCTAGAAAATAAGAAGGTAGAAAAGGGCATGTGCACTGCAGCCCGCCCAGTGTCATCCAGGCTAATCGGCTCCTCGGGTGTTGAGGAGAGCGGTGCCTGAACTGCCTCGAGGTGTGCACGGCAGATAGCACACGCCACCGGTGCAGAGTAACGACTCCCCGGCTGCTGAGAGGTGCTGTTTGCACCCCACTGGCTTTTGCAGAAGTTTGCTTTATGGCAGTTTGCTCTAAATCCGCAGAAATTCAGTGGTCACTTTTCTGACGGGGACTTGCACTCTTTGGAAAGGTAAGTGGTTGTCCCTGAGAGAGAGCCTGCAATTGAAAGATGCACCTGTGCCGCAGCTGGCAGCAGCTGTCTAGCAAAGGTTCCCTTCCACAGAGACAGTGTTGAAAAAGATTCGGTCCCAGCAAAGATAAGAAATCCTTCACCTTCCCTTTTGCACATATTATAATTGGCCCTCTGTTTAAACAGCAGCAGTGGATGATAGCTTTGCACTGCTGAAGTCCCTGCAATGACACCCTTTGCTTTCCCTTTGTACTTAATTTCTGTTTCCCTCCTTTTTCATGCATCTTTCCTTATGTTACCCCCAGCCTGTACCTTCCTTTCTCTTTCCTCTGCTTGTGGCCTTCTCTGCATGATGATCTATGCAAATTTTGCATTTTTAAAGTACAATATGTCTACAGGAAAAGCCCTGCTGAGCTATTCAGAGTGAAAGTCCTTGGTATGGAAAATGTATTTTTCAAAAATAAGGGGAGCAACAGTTTGCTATTAAGTAGCATTCTTCTCTGAAGGTTTCAAAAGAGGTTTTATTAGTGACATCTTAGCACAGCTCATTCAGTCCCACCCAGGTCATTTTGCAGGTGGGTCAGTTTGGGCCATGATGGGACGTGGCTGAGGTTGCAAATGTAGCAGCTGAGTTCTAGGCCCTAAATGTGACTAGTAAATTAAAATCTTCTTCAACAGGGAAACACTTCACAAAAAATATGTAAAGTGTTCCTGATCCAGTGCAAGGATTACTTCAGGGAGCAGTTTTAGGGTTGTTATCCCAACTGGTCAATGTTTCCAAGGACCAGACAGATTTTGGAGAGTATTTTCATCAGGCTGTGGTTTTTTTTTTTTGTTTGTTTTGTTTTTTTTGTGTCAGTCTAAGCCTGCTTTCAAGTATTCACAGATGCATTGTGTCCTAACAGGCTGCATATCACATTGTTGCAAGAAATAAAAGCAAAACCTATTGGCACCTGGAAGATTCAGGTGTTCCCTTCGTTATCCAGGGCAGACCCAGGGACCCTGTGTTTCAAAGCTGTTCTGACAGCCAAGTGATCTAATACGCCACTGTAGCATATAAATTATTAACAGCTATTCAAGATGTTCCCAGAGCACAAGATGACAGAATATACTGGAAGAAAATAACAGAAATGTTTTCCAGCTCAAATCTTTTGACATGCAGTAGATTAAGATTTCTCGTGCCTAGAATCCTTTTGCAGGAAACTGGTTCCCTTTCCCACAGCAAATGCTCCTGTTTATGTCAGGTGCCCTGTGAACTTTTAGCCCTGCTGCTGCTTCATTTTCCCTTCTTTCTTTTGTTTAATTTTTTTAGTTAGTATGTGTGGCCAAGGCAATGTTTTCACCTGGATCCAGGCTTCATGCTTGCACCTAATCTTTCCATGCTGCCGTCTGTAGGACAGACTGCAAACTGCTGGGTGGATTAGCAGAGATCTTGTGCATGGAGAGGGGAAAGGTTTCCTCTCCCACTCCAGGAGCTGAGAGGTTCACATCTTGTCCACAGCGCAGAAGTACTGGGAACACTCTGCCCAAGGAAGGTCTGGGTCCTTTAACGTATTCTTCCTCCTTGTAAGGGAAATCAAAAGCTTGAAAGTATGACCCACGACCATCCAAACATCAATCCAAGCAGAGGCCAAGACTTGATAACAGCATTCTGCAAATCTGCTTTTCAGGCTATGTTGATGCTTTGGGGACCTTGTTCTGAGCTTAACCAACTCAGCACAGCAGCTATATCATAGCCGCTTTCTTGGAATTAATAAGCATAATTACTAATTAAATGCTGCCCAAGCATTTAATTAAAGATCAACAAGACCACCTGCCATATATTTTCTTGGAAGAAGGAGCTTTGTTCTCCTGTTTAATGTAGGGATACCTTGCTAAGAATAGAGACCACATAATAAACCTTTAGTTGGCCAGGTATAAAGAGGGTATATTTACTGCAAACAAGCTACAGACCGATCACCTGGCATAAATATAATTTACTCCCCTTCCCCTCCCAGTTCTGATCCAGTTTCCACAGAGAAGATATCTGGATGGATGGCTGGCAGGGAGACGTGGTGCCTGTGCATCAAAAGCCGTGCAGTCTTTTTTCATACCTCTGTTGTGAAGTGCCAAAAGATGTTTCCTTTCTCTCAACTGATGTAGTGGGGTGGGAAAAGAGAACTGAACCACTTTCCTGGGTGGCTGGACTGGCTGTTAGGCTTCACTGCTAACAAATATCTAGCCAGGCACAAAGGCAAGCAATCAGTCACACAGTCAGGAAATACCGTCCAGCATTTAACTGTAATTCAGCATTTTGCAATGAGGGGAAAAAACATAACTGAAATGGAGTGGTAGTACATTAAAGTTTATATGGTACATTAGAGGGGCATTGGCTTGAGCTGCCCATTCTCAGGACAGACTTGTTTAAAAATCCATCTCCCTTTTTTTTCACAATGGACATTCTTATGATGAATAGTCTGCAAAGAAACCAGGAGTAGCTTTCACTGCATTTTGGATCCCAGACCCCAGTCCTGCAGTTTGGACTACTCCCATCGCATAAAAATTCACAGCAGTGACCCTAACTAGTGCACTGTTTTATATCCAAGAAAACAGGATCCGAGCACCCTGATTTGCTTTTCTCACCTCTCTGAATCAGGCAGATAGTCACAAAACCTGTTCAATTTATGTAGGTTTGTCATATTTGCTGCTGTTTGAATGATCCAGTTTCCTGAGCCATTTAAAAGCCTGGGCTCAGAGTGGGCATCAGCAAGGAGGGCTGTGTGAGCCCTAGCAAGGAGGGCTGGGGCAGGGGGAGGACGAGAGCTGGACCGTGGCTTTCCCAGGCCACATGGCATTGCAAAGACATGTCTAAGAATATCACATACTAGGAGCACTGCTTTAGAAAAGCTGCCTGCTTGAAACAGAGGGCCAAACTCTCCCCGTGGTGATCCACTTGTTAGAATTTGGCTTGGTTTTACTGAGAATGGAACATCGATTTTCTTTATTTAATATAGCATCATTACACTTTTTATCTGCTGGCTGCATACTCTGGTGATGAGTACCTTAGCAGGGTGATAGATAGAAAACACAGTACATTCATCTAGATGATAGATAGGGAGAAAATGTAGTGAATTAGTTCAGAGGAGAAAAAATACAGTCAATTATTTTACATAAGGCAGTGTCTGGTACTCACAATCCCTGCCTGAGAGCGACAGAACACATGAATAAAAAGATTAAAGAGTTGGGAAGTGGAATTTTTGTTTTAATATCAACATATGGGCAAAATGTTACATTTCAGCTTAAGAAATAAACATACGCTAGCCTCAGGAGCACTGATGTTCAGCAAAAGGCTGAGAGCAAAGGTTATCTAAGAACATAGGCATTGTTTTTATATTGTCTCATATTATTGAGATTAGAAATATTTCTGCTGTTTTGAATCTAATCACCCCCTCCTAGTATTTGACAGATTCAGATAACATTAATTATTTGTAGCAGTATTAGCATTTCTTTTTAAAAAGCAGCTATTTCACAAACAAAACAAAGCATAAATTGAGCCATTTCAGCATGGATGTAAATACCATTTAAAGCTTCATTTCCCAGCCTTGTATCTTGGAGACAGACTGTGTTTGATCAGCTCCTTCCAGCGAGTGAGATCAGTGTGAGTGACAGCTATCTATGCCGTATCGACGCTGTGTTTATTTACATTTTCCACCAGCTCTGGGAGTTTGCACTTTCTCCTCCCTGAAATCCGTCTTGATGGGGCAGCATTAGACAAATGATATTAATTATAGTGCAGGGACTGGAGGCTTCTCAGAAGGTCAGGGTCTCTGTGCCGACAGGTTTGATTAAAACCAGGCACAGCTGAAGAGACCAGAGTTAGATGGAGAGCAGCGAGTCTGGGCCAAAAGGGAGAGGGATGGCAAGTAGAGATTATCTCACCTCCACAACCCCCTGATGTGGCCATCTTCCCAGCAGTGGCTAGCCAGGACCCTGTGGCAGTGAAAAAAGTGAGGACATTTCTGCTTACACCCCAGCAGGGATGTCAAACTGATGATGTGCATCGTAGGGACACTTGGAGGGTGAGAATAATTAGCTGAAATTCCTGCCTTCTCCCCTGCCACCCCAGTCAGACCTGCCATGTCCTCTATGGCATTGGGTTGCTGATTTGCAACAGTTGGGATCTGCTGCCCTCCCGTTATGCCGGACCGGTCAATGAGGAAATTCAGTGGCAGCGTTGGTCCAAAGCTGCGCCGTGGTAGGACTTGTTTTGGCAAGGAGCTGCCTGCCGTGTGCTGCCAGGCAGAAGAATTGGAAGGGGGAGCTGGTGAGTGCCTGGTGGGGGTCTGGCTTGGCAATGTGAGCACTGAGCTGCTGAAACAAAACCAATACTGTCCTTACCCTGTACTGCCAGGGTACTACTCTGCTGCTGGCAGCTCTTCATACAGGCATGGGCTGAGTAGCCCTTGCATTATTTAAAAAGAGAAAGCAGTCTGGTTGTTCAGACCTTCACTGCAATAAACTGGTTTAGTTCCGGTAGATAAATGAAATTACACTGACGTTTACCAGCAGAAAATCTGATCTCATGCTTATGGCAAGACAAGGTATTCTCTCTTTAAAAACTTCTCAGCTTTTGACTTTCAAATTTCACTTAGCTATTTTCTTTTGATATGCTTTTGTCTTATTAGATTCCCTCCTGCTCACCCAAATATCCTCTCGATGTCTATTTTTGGAGCATGTCTTCCTTCCAAATCAAACACCTGGCACGTGAGTGTGGGGTAAGTGTGTGGGTGTGGGAGCACAGCACTGAATCATGATTAAGTCTTTTGAGTTTGTTGAGTCTCCTTCACCAAATTGCCCTCCTACGTGAAGGATATGGTGCTCTGTCCCCTAGACCTGCGTGAACGATGAGTCACACGCGTTTATTTTTGCTTTCCAACGATTGCTATCAGTCAGGGAAGTGCGTCCTGTGATTCTTCAAAATTGAAATCCATGTGTGGTTGCACCAAGCTCTTCTGCAGAAAGCAAGTCTTGGGCTGTCTTTTTGTGGTGGTTTTTGTGTGGGTTTTTTTTTTCTATTTTCCTAATTTATTTGGCTTAGTGGAGCCACGTGGTGATAATCAGACAGTGTGCTGCTGACCTTAAAGAGTTCAGCAGCCATCTGTTTAAAACGGAGATGTAAAGAACTTCCAGAGAAGCCTTTTATTATTCTCTTGGTTCAAGAGAATAACAGGAGGAGTCCTCAGCACGGACAGCAGTTTTACAGCTCTAACAAATTCCACAGCTAAGAGGAAAACAATCAATTTATCACCCAAGGCCGCTGCTTTCTCTGCGTGGAGCCTGGAGGTTTGCTGTGGTTTGGAACGATAGGCCATCAGTTTTAGTTAGCTTCATTTCCCAGTTTTTTCCAACTTCGTAGTTGAAAACAAAGTCTCCCCTTCAGCTTCATTCTCTTTCTGCAGCCAAAACGTACATCTGCAGGCAGAACAGAAAGCAGGGGTTTTGTTTGAACAAGCTCAGGCCTGTTTAGGATTTTGTCTGGTACAAACCATGGCCTTGATCCCGCACTGAGATGTCCTGGGAAGATCCTTGTTCTGGCACAGAGCCCCATCAGAACCATCCACCCTCCTTATTGGCTCCATGCAGCCAGCCAGCAACTGAGATTTATGATGGATGGCTAGAGTCTATCAACATCATGGGATACATTAGCATAAATTCTGCATAAATAGTTGCATAAATTAGCAGAAAACTTTGGGTTTTAGCTAAATAATTTCCATCCTGGGCCTTTCTGTATTTCCCTCAGAGCCCTCTCAATGGTAAGCCTGGACATCTCCTTGATCACTCCACAGTGTGATCCTGGCAGGCTCCAGTAGTAGAACTATGCCAGGTAAAATGGTCAGGGAGCAAATGCTAAACGTTTAATTGTTTTTCTCAGCATATGTAAACCTGGTATTAATAATTTGTTAGTAAATAAGGAGTATTTCTCATTCACTGCATCAGTACTTAAGGCAAACTCACTGAAGCCCCAGTGATGGTGTTAAGTTTTGCCCCATAAAGGAGAGATATTTAAGAAGTGTAGCGGATGCTGGTTTTTTGGGTTTTTTTTGCAAGAGGGATAATGTGCAGATATGTAAAATGTATAAAAGCCTGAGCCTGAAGGTCTTTGCAAATGAAAGCAGAAAAATGTTTAATTTCCATTTTAAACTTGAGCTGAGGTTACACTCCATGCTGTTCACATCCTCTTCTAACTGGGGAACGAAGAACAAAAATCCTCGAAAGCCATGGCTTAGGTAGGTGGGAATTTCAGCACTCGATAGTCCTGGAAAGTATTTTCCATTGCAGAGCTGAGTATTTCTCCTGAAAAACACTCCTAAAGTAGCCCTTGCTTTCACCAGGGCAAACCAGTCTGTGTCCCGGGCAAACCAGTCTGTGTCCTGGGCTTTCCGAGCACCCCCAGCTGCTGTGTGGGCAGCAAAGCTGCACACTGCTGCGTTAAGCCATGGGAAGGTCATCTGAGGGAGGTGGTGAAAACTTCAGTTTGGACAGTTCAGTTAGGACTTAGTATGTCTGGGGTTTTTAAGTCCTGAAGATAGAGAGTGCACGTGTTGGGACAGGGCTGCCCTCAGACAGAGGAGAGAGAAGGGAGGGCTCAAGCCCAATTTCATTACTGGAGACAAAACCACTCTCTCTGCAGGTAGTTTCTATGGGTTTGTGTGTCGGACAGAGGAGAGAGAAGGGAGGGCTCAAGCCAAATTTCATTACTGGAGACAAAACCACTCTGCAGGTAGTTTCTACCCGTTTGTGTGTTTGTGATCTGTTGCCAGAGTCTGGACATGATGCTGCTTTCCATATCTCTGGCAGCACTAATCAAAAGCACAATATGGTCTGAGAATTTCACTTCATACCAGGGAATTAGTCAGCAGGAGAGAAAGCTGATAATCTGCACCGTGCAAGTTCTCACCTCTTGCAGCACCTTGCAGTGAGTCACTTGGAAATGGCTTTTGCTGAGCTGCCACACTTTGCCGAGACGTTATTTCCTATCAGAAAGGCTCAGTGCTCCAAGTCTGTGCGAATGGGCAGCTTTGAGCAGAGTGGAGCTGAGCTAGGTGACAGCAAGTGAGTGCTCAGGGCCACACATGAACGTGACTCAGGCCACGGTGGCAAGGATGTGGTGGGGGAAATGGCACTAAATATTTGCACACCTAATCTCAATTTCAGGTTATGGTCAGTGCTTTTTTCTAGAATTCAAGACTTGGGCTGTCGAACCAAAACCAGCAACCCTGCACAGTTCAACCCTGCTAGTTCTTTACTTTTATTCTTCTTTTCTGAAAAAAAAATGAAGCCCCATAAAATTTTCAGGTATGGAGGATGAATCCCTCAAATGTTCTCAGGAAAGCCAGGACCAGGCAGAGAGATGAGTGTTGGGGAATTAGAAATTAAAAGCCTGAGTATGAATATGAAGAGGGATCTGAAAGTAATTTTCTTAAATACATAGAAAAGTCCACAAACCAGGTTTCCTCTTAGGAAGCTGAGAATTACTGAAATGTGACTGCAGTGTGCATTTCACTCGCTTGGAGGTATTTAGTATGAAAATTCACAGGGATATGGCAGGACTTTCATAGTCACTAAGTGGAAGACCTTTAATGAAAATGACATTTATAGCAGATTTTTGACTGATCAGCAGTAAAAGCTTTTGGGTTTTCTCTGTATTTTCTGGGTGGCTGATTATATTTGGGTGGCCAGGCTCCAGCTCCATCAGACCACTGTCTGGGAGGTGAGAAGGGTGGGGTTTAACGTGCAGTTGAAACTGATGTGTGTTTTGGGTTTAATGACAACAACTTGAAGTTTCTGTAGTGTGTTTCTCTTCTAAGAGTCTTCTGACCAGAGCCATTGAGTTTATTGTCATAAACAGCAAGGAAAATGAAGAAGTAATGTCCTTGTCTTGAGAAAGAACTTATTCAAATTTATAAGTTTGAGTAATATTCATAATATATATTACTCTCTTATTATTGTTAGCAAATCTGCCACTAACAGATCTTCTGCGGAGCTGTTAGTCGTTGGTAAATATTTCCTTAGCAGCATCAGGACATTTCAGCTTATTTCCTTTCTCATTAATCATTTATTCATAGTATCTTTCTATTATTATTCTTGATGCCTGATCAGTCCCCCGAATTGCCAGCACTGTCTCTGCTCCCTGTTTGCTGGCTGACACCAGCAGTTGACTTTCTGGCATACTGTTTTGGGTGATAAAACTTTGGTTCTAGAAGCCCTGGATGCAGGAGGCAGCGAACATTTTCCATAACTTCCAGACACTTATGACAAAACATTAATAATACAATGTTCCCTTAGGAAAGAGCAAATAAAATGTGGTGTGTTTCCAGATCAGCTTATTCCCTCAGATGCTCTAAAGCAGGGGCAATGAGAAGTGAAGTTTTCATCAGATGCCTGGACCAAACTAACTGTAATTCTTTGGAGAAATGTGGGTGTATCTCTGCTGGGAAAGTTTTTTTGTTCAGCAGAGCTCAAGGTCTCTTTTCAAACAACAAGTCATGTGTATATGAGCTAACCCAGAATGATGCTATTTGCCTCTCTCTGTGCGCTAACGACACCCAGTCTGCTTCGTCTTCAGTTGGCTCAGCAGTTCGGAAAGCTGCTTTACATGACAGAGAAATAGGACTTAAGTCTTGGATGCTCTGGGGAAGCCAGTGTGCTCTGTCGGGATTTACAAAGCCAATTGGATGTCACTGGGCTGTGTTCCCAGTGGGAACGGTGAGAGGCAGGACAGCCCTGATACCAAGCCTCTGTAATTCACTGGCCCTACATATTCCCTGGAATATATCTTATTTATCATACCTGGCTTGTTTCCTAGGACTGAGTCCAAAACTGCTTCTGATCTTGACTGCTAGAGTATCAGTGTAAATACAGCATGCTGTACGCCCTCCAAGAGCAGTCCCCAGCGAGTCGACTGTGGTTATCCCAGACAACAGCCTGATATTAAGATCCCCCATTATCAATGGTTTGACTTTTAGAAAGCCGTCTACATAAACAAAGCCTATTTAGCTTGTGATTGTGCCCTGGAGAGTGTCCTACAATCACTTTCATTTCCCCTTTTGCCTTCAAGCGATGAGTCTCTCCTTGTGATGAGAGCAGAGACTGAGAGCCATGGCTTGGATCCACTCCCGGCTGAGTTACTGCGCTGCTGTGTGGCCCTGGCCATGGCAGGGAGGTTTTGTTTTTCTGTCCATTCAACTAAATAATGAATATTCTGTTTGGAAATGGTTGAGAGAGACTCTTGTCCCTACAGAAAACTGCACAAGAGCAGCTCAATAAATGGTGATACAAGAGAAATGAAAATTTAAAGGATAGAATTGTAAACAAAACAAAAACCCAAACAAATTCTTAAGAAAATGTACATGATTTTGAGATCTTTGCTTATTGATACTCGACACCAATGGTTTTTGTTAACCATCCATAAGATAGATTCTGCTTTTTTTCCTATTTACCTATGAAAATTATATTTGGCCACCACTTTCCATGGAAATTTTACTTCTGCAACAGCAGAGTTTTAAATGAAAAACCTTTCAGAGCTAAGTTTTCTTTCTTCTTTATATCATTCTCTCCTATCTTTAAAAAAGGATCGGTGCCTTCTGCAGTGCATAGGTGATATCTTAAAATGTTTACATCCTTTGTAGACACTAAAGGCTCTTTCTCTGCATGAGACGTGCTGGTGCAAGAGCATCCTCAGCCCTGCCGTGTCCATGTCCCAGAGTTGGCTCACCCGCTGTTCTGCCTGGCAGCAGCTCTCCAAGGCATCTTCTCTCTTCTAGCATAGATGAGCTTCTCCAAGTGATACCCATGCCTGCTAGCCAGAATTTCATTAGAAGATTTTCTCAAATGAGTGGACATGTGCCAAATTAACACTTTGCCCGGGGCTGTGACTATACATGGGGACCCATTTTGTAGCGAGAAGCTTTGGCAGTTTTTTCCCCTCATTAGCACTGACAGTTAATTTGCTGTTCCCCTTTAGTCATTGATGTTGTCAGATTTGTTTCCTCTTCTTGATATTGCTCCTGTAATGTCCTGAGCCTCACAGGGAATGTGCTGTCTCACATGGTCCCCCCCCATTTTCCAACCTGGGACATGATGCTTCCCACCTCCCAGATGGTCTGCAGAGCATCTTCCCTCACACCTGTCTTTTCAGGAAACCCTAGTTATTTGTACTGTCCATTTATTTATTTCTGTGCTGCTTTTAGTCAGGAAAGAGTTAACTTTCTTCACAGTGGCTGGTATGAAGCTCTTTTTTTGTTTTCTTCTGTCTTCTTCTGCTGTGGAGTGTGTTTGCACCAGATTCAAGGTCTTTCTCAGTTCCTGATACTGCAGCTGCATTCCCAACTTTCTCACTACAAGCAATGTGGGGGGCCTCATAGTTCAGCCAGCCAACCCACACTGACCAAAGGGGTATTTAATTCCATAGAACATCATGCTCAGTGCATAAGTGGGGAGTGAGCTCAGGGGTCATAACTCTTTAGGTCTCTCCTTAACTTTTTTATCGATTCCTTAACTCCTCTGTTGGCTCCTTAACTGCTTCACTAACTCCTTTGTTGTCTGCTTTGCTAATTCCTTTGCTTGCTCGTTCCTTTGTGAGTTGGTGGATTGGTTGGCTTTCCTGGTCATGCTGTCACTTGGGGGGATTGCTCGGACTCTGCTCCTCAGGCACACTCCATTCTGTAAAAGACAACGTGGGATGCAGCCTTCCAGATCTGCAAGTTTCAAAGCTGACAGTATCACTGTTGGAACTGAAATGGGATTTGTTTCTTCTTTTTTAAAATTTTTTTTTTAATTAAAAAATTACTTACTTGCATAGGAAAATTAGGAAAATTAACCTGGACTAACAGAAGGCTGGAATTTAAAGTAGATTTATTCAGCTGGATTTGCTTCTATGTGGACAGAATTACAGAGACCTTTATTTGGTTTGTTGTGATTTGTCTCCAAAATGCATTAAGATAAACTAAATTAAGTCCATTTTTGTTCCAAAGAAATATTTTATGGATGGTCATTCATTTTAAAAGTTCTTAGATTAATTTTGCAGAATATGTCCCTGTGTAGGCACATCAACATTCCTAATAATATTTGGCTGAAATGCAAGATAATAGCCAAGTCCAGGCTCAAATAGAAGAGATGAATCATCACTAAATCATGTGTTACGATGTAATACGAGAAAGGACAATTGTTTTGCTGGAGAGAAGCTTCCATGCTGTAGGGTCATTGTAGCCTCTGGATGAACAGGGCAAACCTGGGGATCATCCCGTGTGCATCTTGGGAGGGTAAAACTTCCTGATTTCCAGAGCATGCGTTAGCCACAGCTCCCACCACCACCCTGGATGCTCACCTGCAAATCCAATAGTGGCAGCATTTGACTCATCAGGATTTGTTGCTTGGGATGCCCAAAATGAGCATGGGATTGATTCAGACCTCATCCAGGGACACGTGAGGGTGAAGGTGTCCTGTTCCCCATGGGACGGTAAGGCATCCAAGTCCTGGGAAGCAGTCTGTGTCCAGCATCCTTTAGGCCATCCTAGGAGCCATGGAATCACAGTTATCCCATGCACACAGCTTTAAAACTGTGGGCACTCTATGGAAGCCAAAAAA
The DNA here is from genome assembly GCF_000690775.1 of Eurypyga helias. Lineage (NCBI taxonomy): Eukaryota > Metazoa > Chordata > Aves > Eurypygiformes > Eurypygidae > Eurypyga > Eurypyga helias. The sequence goes on along the minus strand of NW_010241818.1, from coordinate 114,182 downwards.
AGTTACTTCATATTTGCATTAGTATATCCCAGAATAGGAGGTAACTCCCTCTGTCAGCAAAAAAATTAAAGACTGAAATGCCTACCCATTACTTAAGCACACATGGACCCACTTTCATAGCCTTCATCTCCTGTGCCCCTGGAAAAAATGTTCCTTGGAAATTACAGTAATTGTTTTATTCTCTTTGATCTCCACTAATAAAGCTGTGGACTATCACTCAGCAGGAGCTGTTTCTCTTAGTTAGGATCTTTCCAACGGTACTTACATTAGGAAGGCTCTGGGGAAATTTCAGTAAATGCACTTGAAAAGAGCTCTGCAAAACTGCTCAGACTTTCTGTAAAAATTATTTCCCCCGCATTTGCTCAGCACACATCTCAGCTTGTTTGTTTTTCTCTTTACTGCAGTTGTTTTTGGACTGAGGTGAAACCCAGAGAAAAGAGTTGTGACTCCTTGTCGAGACATCTTACGGTAGCTGGAGAGCAGAGCGAAAGATTTCTCAATCCTAGACAAGTCGCTGTAGAAATCACACTTGAGAGTAACAGTGTCTTGCTGTTCGTATTTTACTTTCCAGCCTTAGTGAGGTGGATGGAGGGGTGGTGGATATCCATTGGTCCTTGACCAGGGATTTCTTCATGTCCGAAGTACAACTTAAGAGCTCCCAGTGTACCTAATTATATCTCATTATAGGAAATATCATTTAATTCCCAGGAAGGGCAGCATAGATCAGACTTAAAAGCAGCTAGGTACCTCACTCTTGCGGAGGTCAGTGTAGATTTGGCCTGCTACAGTTAAAAATCCTACTCCCCAGTTTTGTGTATGCAGATGGTAGGAACTGTTGCCTTTGGTATGGTAGCCACGTCACTGCCAAGTACTGGTGAGTCTGTCCCTTCAGAACTGGTGCTGCAGCAGGACAGCAGCATCTCAGTTCTCCAGCCCCCTGGACAGCAAGTGGCCTGTTTAGGAATTTGGGAAGTTATATTTAATTTTTAGTCCTGAGGCTTTAAACACCACAACCAGAGCTGAAGATCAGCTTGGCAGGTCGGGTCAATGAGCCACCTTCAGTACGTGCAGGAGTGACCGCCACATTGTGTGTGGGTGAGTTGTCACACGTGGCTCTTGGTGAGCTACAACACACTTCACTCACCTGTAGAGCTGACAAACGGTTGTAGGAAGATGCAAAGAGAAAGGCAAATATCAGAGCTGCTGGGCACTGATGGAAGAAATCTGACCCTTTTAAAAGCAAATCTGCATTTCAAATGAAGTGACCAAAGAGCTCCCCAGCCTGTGACATCTTTTGGCTGCTTCTTGCTGTTTTAAGATGAAGGCTGGCCGTGGCCTTCACACCAAATAAGGGTCTAAAACATATCCATGTACCTACCTGTTGCATAACTGGCAATTGGAAACAAGAGTAATTGCACCACCTGCTCTCTTTTTTTTAATCTTTTTCCCCTCCAGCTAGAAACTGTAAAAGCTCAAAAGACCAACTGCACAACCTTAAAGTCATATTTACGGTGCTTGGCAACCTGCCACAGGCGATGGGAATGCAGTTCGGTCGATGTTGCTAGCTGACTGCTGTTTTATACTAATGATCTCGTGGAGGCGCGAAGTGAAGAAATATAATCCCCAGTGAAGAAAGGGGCAGGGTTGGTATGGAGTAAAAAGCCTCTTCCTCTAAACTGGTTTTGATCTTTATGGGCTGGAAGTGAAGAACAGTAATTAAGGCTTAACTGGAAGAGATCAGAAAGCTTTTGAAACTAATAAAACTTGTAGCAGGCATGATGCTCATAGAATCACAGACTGGTTTGGGTTGGAAGGGACCTTAAAGCCCACCAGTCCCACCCCCTGCCATGGGCAGGGACCCCTTCCACTAGACCAGGTTGCTCCCAGCCTCATCCAGCCTGGCCTTGGCCACTTCCAGGGATGGGGCATCCACAGCTTCTCTGGGCAACCTGTCCTAGTGCCTCCCCACCCTCTCCGAGAAGGAATTCTTCCTTTCATCCAATTTAAATCTCCCCTCTGTCAGGTTAATGGCTACAAGCATCCCAAAGGTCTGTGGTTTATATTTTCTGCATCCCACTGTTTGAAGGACTGTGAAACATAAATGGCAGATACATGTGGGCACCAAGAGCGGGTCTCCTGAAGGGGGTGAGCAAAAAAGTTCACCATGGACATCAGAGAACTTGCCAAGGAAGAAAATACCTTTCCACAATGCTCCAGCCTCTGCTTGCACTGCCATGTGTGTAGCAAAGCTCTAGGTTGGCAGCACTCTGGCACAGGCATTTTCGTCCAATTAAAGAAGTCCTGGACAGAATTAATGCACTTTTCTCAGCTCCAGAGCTGACTGTTGCGAGAGCGAAGAGGGGGAGATGTTCCACCTCTTCCATTTTACCACCTGGATGCCAATGAGAGCTTGAACTTCATTTGGATGAAAGTGATGTGCAGGGAAAGGACAGAGAGCAGCCGCTACCTCTGGCTATGCTCCATCAAGAGAGGAGGATGGGAAAGGAGAGGATGTTTCAGCCCTTGACTGCCATTTATTCCAGCACTAAAAGAAAATGAATTTTTAAATCCTAATGCTGAAACACCTATTAAAAAGAGCACTAAACTTACAGCAGAAGAGTGTCTGGGAGGTAGGGCTTTATGGATTAACCCAGCGGATTTTATTTATTTATTTTTTTACTGCAAATGAACTCTCACTGACTTTCGTAAAAGGTCACTTCTTTTTTTTAAGTACTGTGCTGGGAAAATGCTTTTAAGTTTCATCTGTTTTGTGTGTGTGCATTTTCTAAGCCCTGGGTTTATTTCTTATTGGAAATTGGTCGTGGATCACCTCTGAGTTGGAAATTTTATTTATCAGATGCATGTGAAAAAGAGGTTTTTTAACTCTTTAGACTTTTTTTTATTGGATGCTCAGCACCATGCCTTTGCACCTCAAACTTTGAACCAAATCTCACCTCCTGCAACTTTTATTCCTTCTGCCAACCATCCTCTACCAGCATCTCATCAGAGGCCCTGAAGCTCCCTGTCCCATCTCCTTGTGTCTCTGCCTTGATGCACCAAAGGGGTTAAATTGGCTCTCTCAATTCTGCTTGATTACTAACGAGCTGTTATTTCCTTCTCCTGGCACTGTCACTGCCAACAGTTCCAGAAGGAGAGGCTGTTTTTCCTGCAACACTCTCCGCGGTTGGTGGAGCGGTCTGGAGGTGTCCGAGAGACGCAGACACTTTCACATCTTTTGCTGCAGGCTATAATCTGTCCGTAGCCTGTGGATGTTCACAGGCAAAGTAAAGCTTTCAAAAATTTGATCGCAAATCCAAAATGTTATTACATCCTTCTACACTTTAGTATCTCTCTCAGGGAAAAGTTCTGTGCTGACAAATAACACCGAGATGGGAAGAGTCACGTAGGGATGTACCAGTGCAGTGTGCAACCTTAAATCTGGAGTAGGGAATAGCTCTTTGGCCAAAACCTGTTGCCTGAGGATTACTAATAGACAAATAGATTTTCAAAGGATGCCCAAGTCAGTTCATACTATCCAGACTTTGTCCATACTCATCCAAACCCTACAGCACTAATGCTCCTGAAATGTCTCTGTTTCAGGTGGTGCAAGAAGTGCAGCAGAACAAAATCCCGCAGGAAATAAATCAGTTGCTCTTTCTCCCAGGAAATCACTAGTTGCCCCAAATCCATTTGCCTGATTGCCCAAACCCGTTCGCTTTTCCAGAGCCCTAGGCTAGGCTCAGCGTTGCTTCCTCCATGAGATGTTTGTTATTCTCTATACAGAGTTCGCTTAAAAAAAACCCTAACAAGTGGCTTCCCTGAACATATTACACAAATGATGTTTTTATTGATTACAAAGCAGCACCAGCTCAAAAGAACACTCCGTAGGCAAGTATGTCACATAACTCTCTTATATTTATCAACTTCCATCTTCAAACTAGTTAGATTTTTGCTTCATTAATCACATTAAAAGGCTGTTCCTGAACCTCACGCCTCTGATGGTTAGAATTACACTTCTGATTTCCATCTTAATTTATTTATAGCCAGTTGATTCACGTTGCCATGTAAGTAATACTAGAAATATAAAAATAAAAGATGATATTTAACAATCTGTCTAGACGGAGGACAGGGAACGAGTCAAAATTCCCTATTTTTATTGTTAACTAAGCATATGATGGTATATTTTACCATTTTACCATTTTGAATTTGCATTCAAGAGCAGATGAGCAGACAACACTGACATTAATTTACTGAAACCAAACCACTTTGCAGTCAGTAAGGTTATGTGCCATTTGTAGCCCAATGGAAAGAGAAAATGTTGCAGTTAAGCCCTGCTCTTGCAAAAGGCCTGGCTCTCTTTGGAAGGCTTGGCTCGCTGTGCTTGCTGGTGGGCACTCAAGCTGTAGGACTGCCTGTCCGAGCTGAGCCAATGCTCCTGCTGCCTCTGCCTCTTTGGACACTTACATCTCCAAGGCGTCACACTTTCATCATATCACTCTTCTTCACAGCATGAGTGGAAATCAGAAAGCCACTGATTTCATCCCGAGGTGTCTGGACCTTTACCTGCTGAGTGTTTTGACTTTTCAGAGGTCAGAAATTGCCACATTGGCTTCTTTTTCATATGCCTATGAGAATAGATCAGCTCTTACGCTCTGGATTGTACAGCAATAAAATCCATCTTCCTTGCAGAATAAAGCTCATATTAAAGCCTAATTCCAGATGCACAGAAACCCCTTCCGTTGTCTGGGATATTGTCCATCCCGGCAACTTGAAAGCCAATAGGCTACATCTGAAATGATGCCATCTTCCAAAAAATCTGCCTTCCACAAGAATGTGACTATTTGCAGCTATGAGAAGATAGTTATTTGTTAGTGTTTCCTAGCAATGGCATAAGTATCGTCAGTTAGAAATGCTGAAGAATTTTATTTCACACAGATGCATTTCAGACTGTATGTAATCCCTTTCCCCTGGAAGAGGAAATGCAGTGTAAAACCGCATTGTTTTCTTTCGTTGCCAGCACTAATAAGTTGTAATCAAGCTATAATCATGAGATTTAAAGGGGTTTCTGTTATTTGAACTTCCCTGGGGAATGGTTTACTCCTCGCACTGCTCTGCCATGTCGTGGTCCCACCTGCAGCAGGAGGAGGTGGCTGTGCCCCCTCCTCGTGCCTCTGCTTACCGGTCAGCCCCAAACCAGCACAGCTCCGGGCAGCTCCTGCAACCGGGGCTGGACCTGGCACAGCTCCTTGTGCTAGGGCAGGTTAAAAGCTGGTGATGCCCTGCAAGGGCTGGTGAGGGGCCAGGCACTGGTTCATCTGAATGGGGGAGAAACCTTCGCTGCATTCATGTCCCCTTTGTTGAGGTGATGTACCAGCAAAGACCTGCTCTGAGCATGACTGATGAGGCGTATGATCTTTGCAGGGAAATGCTGGCCCCTGGCGCTGCTGGGAGTGCCTGTCTTTGCTACTTGGCCATATCCCCTTGCAGAGGTCTGTTAGTGGCTCAGCTGCAGCCAGGGACACACGCATGCTCATGGGCCATTCCAGAGTCCAGGGGAGCACACGAGGGCTGACGGCAGGTGCTGTGCTGCATGGCCATGCAGGGCACAGCGGCTTAGAAAACCCTTTTTTTTTCCAAGCCTGCAGAGCCAGGCTTGTCCTACTGCTTGGATTGTCTTGCACCTACACTGTTGCTTAAAACCTTTAATGCTTTGCCCCCTGTGTCTTGCCAGTTGGCTTCCCACCTACCCAATGTGCCAGAGCTGTGTTTATCAGGGTCACGGGCTCTGCACCTCCCTTTTGGCTTGTCGCCATTGGACAGGGGGAGGCAGGAACTACTGCCAGGGCCAAGTGTGCAACCAGTACCCAGGCATCAGGACTGCCACCCCTTTGCCCACGAGCCCTTGGGTGGGAGTGCTGCCTCGCAAGGTGTCACACACCATCGAGGGCTTATTTCTGTGTCTGCCAATACCATGGTCACCTGGCCTGCAGGCATGAGTCTCCAAGCTGGCACAAAGGGCTGGAGCACCTCACACACACCACATTTTTTCCCTTGGCACGCATGCATATCTATAATATGGCATATGTTTCTTTTTCATTTGATAACAAGAGACATCAAAGGATGTGCATTGATTTATTGCCTACAAAAATGCAGGCTGTAATATGGCTGCAAGATCCCAATGAATCTGCTACGTCAATAGCTCCAGCCCCTTCGCAGGGGGCAAATGGAGAAGTCTGTGAATTAATAAATTCCCTGACCTTCAGCCTTTGTGAGGCTGGAACAGCCAATGGAGGAGTTAATCCAGTAATCCATTTTAGCATCTGGAAGGCTTCACACTCCCTGCCTGAGCCTGGACCTACCAAAAAAAAAAGTGAAGAGAAGGAAAAGCAAACGAATCTTAGGGCTGGGGAGGACTGTAATAGAAACAGAAGAGGAGGAGAGGGAAGGATCGCAACCCGCCAAAGAAAGCGTCAGGCTCAGTTGCAGTCCCTGGCTGCATGGTGCCTTCATCTTGCTCAAGAGTTTGGGGCTTTATTTGTTCCACGAGGATTGGCTGGGCTTTGTAAGCACTCACTGCTGGTTTTTTTTTTTTTGCATTGCAGTGCTCAGGGGAAACTGAAGCTTCTTGCAGTGACCTCAGCCTGAATTGCTCCTCGCCTCCGCAGCAAAGTCCCTGACCTTTTCCTGCCAGCTCAGCCGAGGGCACGGCGAAGCTCCTGCCCGTCCTGGGACCTCCAAGCACTTCGGCAGCCACGCAACTGCTGCTGATTTGGGAGTTCTGCTTTCATACACTATTCTCAGTCACTTTATTACTTTACCAGACTCTAACTAATCAACTTGAAATTTCCTCTGTAACATTTAAATTAAAAAAAAAAGAAAAAAGGAGGAAAGTGGCTAAAATATTCCAGCTGCTCAGGAAAGAGAGGTTAACAAATGCATCATATTCCTCAGTTTACAAGCAAGGCAATGGCTTGCTTTGCTGTGAACACTAGCAGTCCAGCTTTCAAATCCCAGTGTGAGGCTCAGAGAGGGTCAAGGATTTACTGTTCTCCCCCCTGTGAAACTTGCCTGTGTTGGGACAGAGCACAAGCTGCTGGCAGACAGCTCAGCACCCAGCTGGAGCACTCCCGACGGGCAGCGGTAGATTCTGCTCTTTTAAGTTCCACCCTTCAGACAAGTCATTGCCGGGACACAGACAGACGCTGCTCCCAGTAGTGCACATTAAAGCACTTAGAGCAGAGGGAACCACCTTTTTGGGGTAACTTCCAATAGGATGCTTGGAAATTGCGGAGTAGCTGCTATCACCTCTTCATAAAGCCATCTGCTGAGCATAGACAAATGTGAGCCGGTGAATTCAGTATCCTAGATTTTATTAAAAATCCAGCCAGTTTATGGAGTTGGACGGAAGCTGTTAACAACGTGGATGGACTTGCGGTAGCAGGCAGAGCCCAGCTACTCTGAGGAAGACCCACTCCATGTGCTGGGCATCAACTTGTATTATTTTGATTTTGGATTACGGGATTCTTTAATTAAAGGTCTTGACTCTATAATCCAATCAATCTAGATAAATAACAACTCTCTTTTGCAGATAAAGTTGTAGGCTTATCACTGCCCAACAGCCATATTTTAAAGACGATCCATAAAATTACACAGCAAATCAGCTTACATAGCATCTGGTTGCCACGGCTGCGTGCAGGCAGAGCTCTGCACTTGTGCTGACAACCACATTTCAGCGACACTGTGCCATCCTGGGCAGGTGTCCTACCCTGCCCTGCTCTGATTACCACCATGACAAAGTTACTGCTTCCTCAGTGGTACTACCCTCTGCTACTCATCCCATTCATCCCATGAAACCTCTAGTTCAGAGTTGTCGTCATTATAAGAGGGAGGTTACAGTGCTGGAGGATGAAATGTAGTGCAATTAGTAGACAATTTTACCCATTCTTCACCTTTTCCTGCCAAATAGCTTTGTTCTAAGGAAGGGTATCAAACAACCATTTCATTGTGATTTAACTGAGCAGTCACTTGCGCTACACAGACATCAATGAACTGTTATGGGAATGCTTTTCAGGGATCAGTGGAAAATGCAGCATACTGGATTAGCGTACAAATCTGTGAGGGATGAATCGTGCCAGTCCTACCTTTAATCCCTGCTTGTTTGCATGAGCCTTGCTACACTCCGCCTCTCTCCAGCCTATGTAGAAGTTTAGAGCCCACTACAGAAGCAGCACAGGGGGATGTGACACCCTTTCCGTGGTCGATGGGTGCAGAGGAGCAGTCAGGATAGGAGCCATGGCACTGAGAGAGACTGAAGCAATTTGCCCAATATAATGCAAAGAGCTTAGTATTGTTCCTTGACCTCAGTCCCACTCCTGCATGTGAGCAACTCTTTTCCCACCCCTGGCAAAACTGCGTTTTCTCCGTACAGCTTTGCAATGCATTGGGCAGAGATGAACGCAGGGGCAAGTCGGGCAGCCGGGGTCGGGCTGAGTATGGAACTCCAGAGGGTATCTAGAGAGCTGAGACAAAAAGCCTGTGCAGACCTATCTAAGCAAAACTTGCCCCCAGATAGCACTGCTGTCTCGTTTCCTGGAATATATTACCTTGACATAGCTGACAAAAATAAACAGTGGAAAAAAGACCATTCTGTAATGCAATCAAACCTCAATTGCCCATTTGTTTTTGTCCTTTAAAAGAGCTAATAACATGGTAATTGGTGGAGATATCTCCAGGGCTCCATAAGTGAAAGCAAGAGAGAGATTTTCCCACCATGAAGTACAGAGGCATATTTTTCCGAAGAGAGGGAGGTATTACCTGAATTAAAAGAAATCCATCTAGATTTCTATCTGATGTCCAAACCAGTGAAACCTTATTCCTTTGAGTGTTGGCTTTTAATAGCTCAGAGATTTTTGGTGTGATTGTGGTAGAAAAGCATCCCTGGAGTTTGCTTCTTGGCATGGAAGGATCTAAGCCCACTGGAGTGTATCGAGGGTCAAAAATACATGGAAAAAACTTCTCCACTATGGCTGTTCTTGCTTACATGATATCTAGCTTTGCCCCATGACACACTGAAGTGGCAAGCACTGCTTTTATGTCCCAGACCCTATAGAGTGAAGAGCCAACCAACTGGAGAATATTCAGCTAAAGCACATTTTATCTTATAAAATAATGTCCCTGAGCTCCTTTGTCTCCCTACTCCTGTCATCCAATTTGCACTCAAACTCACCTGTTTTAATACCCATTGTCACCCAAAAGACACACAAAATTTTGGGCCACAAACAGCAAAATTGCTTTCATCTTTCACAAAATGCCCGAAGCAGACTCTGATATTTTGAAACTTCTGATCATTTACTAAATGTTGTTTTGTGTTTTTTAATTTTCACGTTTCTAACTGGGCTCCAAAAAATAGGGAAACATCCTGAAAACTGGTGCTAAGGTTCAATTCTGACATTGGTTGGAGTCTAACTTGGAGCTTCTGCTCAGGCTGAAGGACTCTAAGGGGAGAGACTGTGCAGTGTAGATGCATGGGGCAGCAATCTTAAGGAGTCTTAACCCTGAAAACCTTTCACAATATCACAGACTAAAGTTGTGGAGGGCTTGAATAATCCTCCCCACCCCACAAACATGTCTGTGAAGCACTTCTGGCTTTCACTTTGCTGACTCATGGGTGTCCTTGCTCGGCCCTTTAGGGGACTTCCAGTGGGAAATGCTGCCCCGCCTCGTCGGGAGCACCTCTGGGTTCTGGCCTCCACAGCACCCACGTCCATGCTGTAGAGTCCAAGGGGATGGTCTGGTCTTTCAAGGAGAAAAGCAGGAGTGCAAAGGGACAACACCACGGGCTCTGCCTGAGCCCTCCTCCACTTTACTGTCTCACAGTGCCAGTGCCAGGGAAACCCTGAGGTACATGAGAAGCACCAACTTTTAGTCCTCCAGTATCTAGTGCATTAATGAATATTATTTAGAGTCTGATCTATGCTGCTTTTTTCCATTGCAAAGTACTTAGGGTTTCTTCAGGATCCAGGAGCTATAGAACAGTAAATTATCATTTTATTGAAGTGATTGGCTTTATCCTAAAGCAGGTTTCTTAAAGAACAGGCTTTAAAGGTTAAACTCTGTGCCAGGGTAATATGTATATCACATTCCCGGGTGCCTTTTGTGTTTAAAAATCGACAGTTTCCATCTGTGAAAAGAGGAATTTAGACATGCTGATACTCTGACATTTAAATGTGAGCAGTGGAAGATAAACACAGTCTGACATAAAGTAAATGGGGTGATATTAGGGAAAGTTAAATTTCAAGTATTCATGCTCCTGCTTCTACCTGCTGGGGTACTGTGGACCAGAAGGAGCATTACCGTGCATTAACACTGCCACGTCTCTGGAGTTCGTTACAGCAGGTCGGCACAACACACCCATTAATGTGATCTTTTCAAAGCAAAGGCCGTACGCTTGTTCAAAACCTTCCCTGGTTAGTGATGAGTCTTACATCCCTACTTTGCAGCTAGCAAAGCTAGGCTCAGGAGAGATTCAGGATGCAGGTCTCTACCATGATCTCAGCTGCAAATAATTTTACAGCCGTTCTGGATGTGCATGGAGTGACAAGCCTAACTTTTAGCACTAATTTTCCCTGCTCCAGTCTGCACCAGTACCTGCACCCCAAGCAGCTCACTGTCTGGACACAGACACCCACTGTGCCATCCTCCAGCCGAGGGAAAGTGCAGGTCTGAGCGGCTGTGAATACCTCAGTGGGCTGGCCGGGATGGGCTGTGGGCATAGCAATGTCTGTAGGGAGACGTAGTATCTTTTCTCCATTAAAAAAAGGGGGTTCCTTCACTTGCTATAGCAGTTTCTGTATTAAATAGTACTATTACAAGGGAAATGCCATCATGGAAAAGTGTAAACATGCCAAAAAAGGTGAGCCAGTGAAAGAGTAAAGGGGTAAGGGGATAGCTAGGTATTACATCCCTTTAGAGTAGTCCCAGTCTGGTCTGGTTTTGTTATTGACACTGTCTTGTACCCAAGTGACCTTGAACTAACCCAGGAAAACTTGCCTTTGTGGATATTTTTTAACACTCTGGCCCCTTCCTTAACCTGATCCCACACACAACTGCGTGTGACAAAACAGCTCTTTGGGATCCTTTCTGACTTTCTCTCTCGGAAACCCCAAAGGTGTGTAGGCAGGTTAAATAATGCAACAGCAGCTGTAATTATGCAGCACAGTTTCTCTGGAAACATTTGAAAAATATTAGCACATTGTTCTTTTCTTTGTTCTTTTTCTTTTTCCCCCCCTCCTGGCCTCTTTTTAAGGGGTCTAGAACAAATCTAATGGTTTAACGAGATATATGACAACATACAACATGAAAGAGATTTTTAGTGGCTTTCATTACCCAAACTCAATTAGAGGAGAATAATCAGCAAGTCCCCTGCCGTGAGAAGTGCAGAATGAAACCTTGGCAAGATGGGACAGATGCAAAAAGAGAGACGCATTGCAAAGCAAGCACAGAAATACTCACTGTACCCCCCAAAGCACCCAATGAATGGCAAAACATATAGATTGCAGAATTAGCATCTTGTCTCTGCTGTTTTCTTCCTCTAAGCTGGATCATTAAACACAAATAGTCCCTCAACCTATCTTTTTTAAAACTATTAATTTAGTATCAGATAAAGTCCTTTGTTTGCTTGTTTCTTGGGAGAGGGAGGAAAAGAAATAAAGGCTTGTTTGTCTTTTGTCTTCTTTCCTTCAGTCCCACAGTAAAATATTGTTGGATTTTGCTCTGTGTTGTTATATCAGTGCTTGGGACTAACTTAGTGCTCTTTGATGCACAGGAATTTCATGAAACCTATGAAGTCTGGGTCTGCTGTGACTAGTTCACACACCTAGTACTGGTCCCAGACTTCATGCTTGGAGGAGAAACCACACGTGGTGTTATTACTTACTCCTCAGGTTCTGATCTTGCCAGCGTTAACCACTGCAAGCTACTAGAACCGAAGCACAAGTTGATTTATCCAAGGCCCACAGCCCCTATGTTGCAGTAACCGAGGACACGGAAAAGCCTCAGAAAGTGGCGTCGCAAGAATTTCTGTGGCAGGTCTAGGAACTCATAGCTCAAGAGAGTGAACAAGAGCAGCTTTAAACTACCTCTGCCCCTCTTCCTCCTCTATTCCTGTGTCTCTTGTGCCTATTCATGTAACATATGCTGAATAATAAAAGGTGGGCAAAGCTCAGATAATCTCCAAGACAACCATTTCCAGCAATTCTGCATCTCCAGCTGGCTGACCAGTTGTGTGCACCCATGCTGACACTCCAGTTTCCCTTCTCACAGGGCTTCTCACCTCAAATCCCTTGCAAGGGACTTTGAGCAGCTGGTTTCCACCCTCCTTCCCTTCCAGCCTGTGGGACGATGCTCTCCTGGCTTATTGCTCAGATGCATGGCTTCTTTTGACTCTTCTCCATTAGGCAAGGATGGAGGCCCTGTGCTCCCCTCTTTCCAGTCCCATCCCCATCAGTGTGGGTGAGCTGCCTGCCAGCTCCTGCGCTCCAGTTTCATCTCTGCTCTCACAGATGTACCGCAGCCTCTTGGACAGTACACGTTTTGCCGTTGCTTTGTTTGGCTATTTGGCAGCTGGAGCTGTGCCTGCTCAGCTGCGCACTGGCCTTGGATCCAAGGCTCTGTTGTAGCAGGCAGCCTGCCTGGTCTGGCCTGTTTTAGCTATTGTTAACTTGTGTCTTCTCCATCTTTCCTCTGCTGAATATTAGCAGACAACCCCCTCTGGAGAAGCAGACAGCACCCGGTTTTCCTGCCCATCAATTCTTCTAGCAGGCTCCTGTCTTGTGCTATGAAGGATGCATTGCAACGGTCCCACAATACAAGAAGGATTCCCTGTCAGTCGCCCATCTTTACGTCTGACTCAGCCATGTTAGTTCTTGTGAGCACCTGGGGAAAGCATCAAACCCCCACCTCCTCCAGACCCATTTCGATGCTGCGGGAGCCCGTTGCCTGCCATGCAGTACATTTCCAAAACCAGGGCTGCCCAAAGCTCCTAGGAGTCTAGGAATGCTGGGGTTGAGCTGCATGACAAGGGCAGGACTGAGGGTCATTAGAGGGGTTGTACCAGCGCATTGGATCACACAGCAGCCAGAGGCCCTGCATGTCTCCATTAATAAGAGCCCATATTATCAGGCTGCCAGATCTGTGCTTTGTTTCAGCCCCTCATCCTGCAGGGCTGTGCTCCACCGGTCACCAAGAGCTGTCCAAAAGCAAGGGAAAGACACCATGACAGGGAAAGGGACTGGGGGACATCCTCTCCTCTGCCTGTGAAATGGGAAAGCTGAGCCTTGGCAGGCTATTTTCATTCACTGGACACTCTGAACTATTTTGCTGTCTGATGATGGCTGGACACTGATGCCTGGACAGACAGTACAGCCTCCAATTTGTCTCTGGAACACCTCTCATAAATCTAATTCTCTTTGCGAATGAAGAGCAATACACTACTGCTAATAGAGGTAACCAGGTAGAGCACTTTGAAGAAGCATATGATGAGTGAATTCCCCCAAACAGCTCAGCCATGCTGGCTATACACACGACCCACACTCAGGTGTACTACAATTTTCCTCATGTTCAAGGATAATCTCCATTAGCAAAATGCATCCGTGCCTACAGCATAAATTCTTTTAGTGGGAACATGTCAGTCCGCAGTCAGACGGCTTTGCTGGCTTCTGCAGGATTGGCTCAAGCACTTTCCCAAATGGGAGTGAACAGAGATCAATTTAGACATGTCTTTGCATTATTGCAGGAGGGCAATAACACAACATCATGTTGTTCACCACCACTTCCAGGGAGCAGAGTGTAATCCCTACTACAAATCACTGCTTGTCACTGCGGTGGAGGAGGAAAAGCTGTCAGCTGCTGGGAAATAAATGGTTATTACTTTCTGATCCATTTGCATCTGGAGATTCCTTAAATGGTGTAGATTTAATTCTGCCCAAATGAGGAAAGCACATGCAGGTTACAGGAGAGACAGATAACTGCACTTAAAATTCCAGGCAAGACTTTTCGCTTTTATTACCCTCATTATATTTTAAAGACATAACCAACAGCCTATGCAAATTAGCACCTTAGATTATTAGCAGGGAAAACCTTACTGCATATATAAGTGCACAAATGTGACTTAGCATCAAGCACACTAAGGATATTGTACATGGTCACTGACATCCATTTAAAGGCTTCTAGATCACTGAAGCAGTTTCATGGGGGTGACTGTAACAGGATTTGGGGTGAGTTGTAATGCCAAAGTGATCTCAGGGCTCACCGTTGTTGAAAGGGACAATCCTGCTGCCCCCTCTGTCCCCATTCTCTTCCCCCAGGGCTGCCTATAGCTCCTGCCTCCACCACAGATCAGACCCTTCTCTGGAAAAGGCGGTTTAGTGAGCTGACCCAGATCAGTGAAAGGGCTCTGAAGCACCAGGGCAGGCAGAGGAGGAAGGTGCTAGATCTTCCTTTGGCAGAAATGAGATATTCAAAGCTCAGTCGTGATATCAAAGTCTTTCTGTCTTAGTTCTGGAGTTTAAACACTTGTGTGAACATACAGCCCTTCTGTGCCTGCGCCTTGCAATCCCCCTTGCCCACAGGGCATGTGAATCTGTAGGAAAGTGCAAACTGAAAGCACGGAGACACGTGCACAAGGAGTTTTAGCACCACAGAAGTGCATTACAGAGCATCCTGCATTCCCGAAGAACTGACTTCAACTTCACCCTATAATGTTCCTTGACAAGATAATTTTGTCGTCTTAGTGAGCATGACATCCATCCCAGCACTCACCCAGCATCCTGGGCTCATCTGACACAGCAGTCTTCCTTCAAGATGTCTGAATAAGTAATAACACAGAAGAGTGAATGCTATGGAAGAAGGTGGTATACTCAGAAATGCTGACAGATACAGCAAGACAAAGGGGAATCTTTTGATGGAAGAGCTGAATATCAGCTGTGCTGTGCACGTTTTTCAGTAATGAAAAATTATTATTATTAAAAAATCTTACTGTAGGACAAATAATACTAGACCAATCTATTTCCATTAAATTTCGTAATAGTCTCATTGGCTCTTGGACTTTTAAAAAGGGTTCTAATGAAATTATATTAATTAATGCACAAGGAATAGTGTACAGAAATAACAGGCGGGATATTCCTCAAGAAGCATCATATCTTCAAAGCATTGTGATAGAAAGGTCTGCACGACATCGTGGTTGAGGTGCTAAAGGTTAAAAGCTGCAAATGCTGGTCCCAAGTGCAGGATGTTGGGTAAGCTATCTTGGGACAGAAAGGAGATGAATTGGGCACTAAGGTCTTTTGCTAGCACAAGAGGAGGTTGGGCATAATATAAACAGAGTGTATTCGATGGATCTAGCATTCATCTATCTACAGGAAATACTGGGATAAAACTGATGAAATAAAAATCTCCCTGCAAGATACCATTCCAGCACAGTGAATTTCATTGGTTTTCCTGGGATTAAATAGAGAGCAGCTCCCAAGCCCCTGTCCCTGCAGACCTAGCATGGCTCATGCAGGTTGTCTAAAGGCAGGCTGCTCCCATGGAGAGCCTAAACCAGGGGTAACCCCTGTGCAGCAGAATATTAGTGGTGAATATACCTTGTGAATGTCCTTCAGCTCAGCTCTGAGCAAGTGCTGCTCGTGATGGCGCTGCTCGTGAAGCGGGTGGTTTAGCAGCACACCCAGCATCTGCTCGCTGGCACTGATTGCTGCACAATCTCGTCTATCTTGAGAGGCGACAGGAAATTTATCTCCCAGCACCTCATCAAATCAAGTGTAATTCCTGACCATTTGCCAAATGGGAGCGATAACTGTGCTAAGTGCCTTGCAGGAGAGTCTTCTCGAGTCACGTGTGTGGATCATGAGCTCCTGCAGCCACAGTAGGATATGACTTGATTAAGCCCTTGCATTGAGGAGCTCTGCTGACCTGCTGAGAAAGGTCAGAGCTGTCTGTATTGTAATATGGACATTTTCTGCACAAGGCACATTAACTTCCTGGGCATTAAGTAGCTGTATCATGCCTTCAGGTTGCCAAACACAGGCCACTTGGTTCCTGTTAGCTAATTTCCCCTGGGCTTTGTGATCTAGAAGGACCTGTTACTTTAGCAGCCGCCCAGAACCGTCTCTTTCCAGGGCTTCTCCCAGAAGTCTCAAGGTGGGGAAGGCTCAATAACAACCTCTTTCAAATACTCCTAACGCCAAGCCAAGAGTTCTTTGCTCCTCAACCTTTATCCCTGAAAGGGCCTGAAGGCTGTTGGTCCATCCCAATGGATGATCTTTCAGGCCCCTTCTAATCCAAACCATTCCATGAATCTATGACAGACTCCTGTATACGTTCTTCTGCTGGAGTACAATGGTACCATTATCCTTGCAAAGTCTGGTACAATTCCCTTCTGTGTGCCTAGGAATACTTCCCGTGATTGCAGCAGGAGCTGGAATGGAGCCTTTGCAGCAGACCCCAAGGAATAAACACTAGCCTTCATCTTGGGCTTTGAGGTATAGCAGGGCACATAGGGCCCCATTAAGAATGTCATATTCTAGCTGCAGCATAGTCAAGAAATCCAGCTGATATTTGTTTGCACCTTGGCTTTTGGACAGGAAGAGAAAATCCAGTCCTTTGAAATCAGCTGGCATTTTTATCTGTCACCTCTACAAGCAGATGTAGCATTTGGCAAAAATATGTAACAAAATACTTACTACAAATGTCAGGCAAAGTAAGCTTTTCCTTATTGATGTGGATGAAGACTTACATATCTGAGGGAACAGAGGAACTGTGTTTTTAAGGGGCAGGTGTATTTTGAATGTGATTTTGTTTCTGGTTCTGCTAATTCCCTGTCCCTTCAGGACATGTTTTCTATGTGTCCTTCTTTATCTTTTCTATTTAGACCAGAAAATCTTCAGGGAAAGGATTGCTTTGCCTGTATGTGCTCAATACCCAGCACTCACTTGAACTTCTTCATGATTACTTTGGATCAAATAGGCAGTATTCTGTCTGCAGCAAACTGCTAGGGCTTGTACAGCACTGAGCACAAGGGTTCGGCATGATGAGGTACCCAGGAACCATAGTCATGAAAGAAATAAGACTCTTTTAAATCTGGATTTTAGGTCTGGATTTGACAATGCTTCGCTATAATCACAGTAATGAAACAACAAACACCAGTGAAATATTTCAGAGTCCTCGTTTGCATAAAATTAGATGCTTCGTCTTTCCTCCCTGTCAAAACTTCAGTGAAGAGGGAAATCTCTGTGCCCCAGGAAACATAGCTGTGAATGCTTTGAGCTATTCCAGCACTTGTGTTACAGCTTGGTGCCTACAGTCACAATTAATTAATATGTATATGCATTATCTCCTACCAGGCTGGCTGGAAAAAACACTTTCTAACTTGGTATGTATTTCTGCTTCATTTGCAGTGGCTTCAAGCCTCACAGCCCTTCTCTAAATATTATATATACTGATGTAATTTATTTACAGTTAGTTCATATGCCAAACTGACAGAAGATGATGGTGTGGCTTGTAAAACCAGTGGAGAAGCCAGTTGCCTAGCATGCAATTAATTATCCATGCCAGACCAACATTGAAACATGAGTATCAATTTTATACAGATGTGGCATTTAGACTTTAAAATAATAGTTGTTTTTAAAAAGGCAGTGAATTAAGTTAGATGATTGACTGGATCAGACTGATAAATGATAGATGATGGTACACAGATTTGGCAGACCATCTCTGATTTCTCTTTCATGGCTCTAAGTGTCACTGTCAATTGTTTTTAACATAATTTTGAACCTCCAAACCTGGGAATGGGTAATAAATCAGCTTGAATCCATCAGCAACTGGCCTTATGTGTGCATTCTGGCACTGGTTTTTGTGCCTGTCTGGTTTGAATATAGCTACCATTCTGTGAAATCCAGAAGGAAATTCAGACATGATAGAGAAGGGGAAGCATTTAAGTGACTCAAACACAAATATGAGAAAAAACCTCTAAGTAGCAAGAAATAGACATTGAAAGCTGCCAGGAAGATATGGTCAACAAAGATATATTAGGATATTGCTGATTTAGAAAGAGCAAAGTTTGGAAAATGCTTTGACTTCAAGTTTTTGGCCCCTCTGCTTGCCCACAACTTTTTTTTCCTTATCCTGTGCCTCCAGGCTCCAACTCCCCTGCAGTAGAGGCAGGTGCTGTACAGTGTGAATTTGTACGTCCCTCTCCCCCAGCCCCACACTTCTGCCACATCCCAGAGTCACAAGTGTGGTGCACATCTCTGCTCATCAGCCATGTCCTACTGCAAATTGCCTTCACTAACTCCCTGCTACGGAAAAGCATCCTCCAGCGCAAGTGGAAAGTCACATCCCAGGAGGTAGCATCCGTGTTCACTAGGACTTGTCTAGCAGAGCTGTGATACCCTGGATGGGTTCACCAGCTGTAGGGGCTTAATTAAAGCCTATCCACAAGGCTTCTTCTAGAGTGTTTGCAGAGAGAAGTAGAATCATAGAATCATAGAATGGTTTGGGTTGGAAGGGACCTTAAAGATCACCTAGTTCCAACCCCCTGCCATGGGCAGGGACACCTTCCACTAGACCAGGTTGCTCCCAGCCTCATCCAGCCTGGCCTTGAAGACATCCAGGGATGGGGCATCCACAGCTTCTCTGGGCAACCTGTTCCAGTGCCTCACCACCCTCTCCGTGAAGAATTTCTTCCTGATATCTAATCTAAACCTCCCTGATTTCAATTTATACCCATTACCCCTTGTCCTATCGCTACAGGCTCTTGTAAAAAGTCCTCTCCCAGTACTATTGTAGGCCACCTTCAGATACTGGAAAGCTGCAATGAGGTCTCCTCGGAGCCTCCTCTTCTCCAGGCTGAACAAGCCCAAGTCTTGCAGCCTTTCGTCGTAGGAGCGGTGCTCCAGCCCTCTGATCATCTTCGTGGCCCATGGGGTAATTAATTTGACCCTAGAAAATGTACACAAGTTGTGGGTTGGGTTTCCTTCAGGAGAAGATCTTTAATAGCATCTGTGGAAACTTCTAGCTAGCTGGCTTAGATGAGATGCTTGAGTTAAAGATGGCAAGAAATGGCTGGGTGACATTAAGGTAGGTATGTAGGCAGGATTTTGGAACGAGGCAGGCACTGACGTATTCCAATACTCAGCGTGAATTTTAAAAGCACCTCCCCATTCAGCACCCATTCCTGAGATTTAGTTGTGCCTGGCAGAGATTGTTTTGGTGGATTACTCATGCTTTTGAAAAACCATAGCTCATACAAAAAAAGGATCCTTAGGTCTGCAGAGATAATTGTTGCTCAGATTCATACTTGCTATGTGTTCCAGTTTATTCCAGTGCCTCTGAGTTGCAGGGTAACACCACAGAAAGGATTACAGATTTCCCTCCTCTTTACAACAGCACTAGCAGAATCCGTGTCATCAATCATGCTTGCTCCAGAGTCTCTTTATGCTCTGAAACTGATTAGCTGTTGAAATAATCCAGCTTTGATGGCAAGCAATGCTTTATTAATACTGTAACTGACTGCTTTTCTCCCATCATTTGCTTTTAATGGCTCCCTTGCTTCTTTGTTCTTCCTCATGCCTGTGGAGCTCTCAGAAAGGTTTGGTGGCTAACCATATGCTTGGATGCATGCTCTTTGCATCAAAACAAAGCCTAAAATGCAAATGCTGCTGGTTGTGTTCTGGTTTTAGAATCTCTTCAAAGTATAAACATGATCTGACAGTCTTTCTTCTGCAACTAGGTGTTACACAGGGATTTGCTGTACTCATCTGGTGGGGATGTGCTGGGTCCTAGGCAGACTGTAGCTCCCTCACATGGTCTCCATCTGTGCCCTCTTGCATGGAGAAGGATTGTCCCCAGACCTGGTGCTCCTCTCTCATGCAGAGCCAGGGAGGTTCTGTGCCCACGACCCATGATCTTAATAAGAGAGAAGAGGGTCAGCAATAACCCTGCTTCAACCAGAGGGGACTGATTTCCACAGTAGTAATGGGCACACCAGAGAGCCAGAGAGACACGGCTAATAAAGACACACCAAGCAGTCAGCAGCACTAACACGTAGCCCATCACCAGCCTTTTCCCTTCCCATGCCCCTAGCAACAAACAACAGGTAAACGAGAGGGATAGTGTGAAAAGATTAGGTCTGCAACCATTAAAAAAATCTTTTGTCCTACATAAGTTATTTCATCCTATGTGATTTCCCTCAAAGATTTCCTTCAGGTGTAGCAAAATTAGGAGTTTTTTTCCCTGTGTTAGTTAAGTAGCACTCAAATGGCAAAATTTATTGCTGAACCCTAATAAACAGAAGTTAAATGAATTTAAATTAGCCTAAACTGTTGCTGCAGCTGACAAACTTGCCTCCTCCTGGTCCTGCCAGTTGCCAGACATGATCTGTTGCAGACCGCAGGTTTCCTCTGATGTGGGCAGAATGGGTCCCGGGCATGGGTTCCCCTCGAAACCTCACAGGAGCGTACAGTAGTTTTGCCTTTCGTTTGTGAGACTCGACAGCACTTCTGTACAGATTACTGGATCACTGAGGAGGCTCTACTGTCTCTGACTTATATTTGGGGAATCTGTGGAGAAAGTTGGCTGCTGCTTTCCCAGTAGCCACAGAGGGCACCTCCTGGGCTTTAGCTCTGCTGTGCCGCCTGCCCTTAAAGCACTCACCATACCTTTAAATCACTTCCTGAACTGAATAACAAATTATGTGTTTAGTGAAAATATTTAATTTAAGAGCCTCAAAACTTTGTCAACATACCTGACAGTGTTTTGGACAAATAAAACTACACAGTGATACAATGTCTCATTTATATGTAAATGGTGAAGAAATTAGGGAAGGCAGAGGACTGCCATAAAACATTACATAGATAACAAATATCCTGTGTATGTGCTTCCCTAAAATCTTTTTGCCGTGCTTCAGCTGGGTTTATAAAAAGAAACGAGTGTTTTGGGTGTGTAACTTGCTGGCCTGATTCTCAGAGCTCAGCATGGCTTCAAAATCGTGTTCCTTTCATGTGCCTCAAAGCTGGGCAGCAAGAATCATCAGTCTTTTTTTTTAAATACAAGCCTTTGATATTAAATATATATTCAAACCTCCCACTGATACCAAGAAGAGCTACATGCACATATTCCAAGGCAAAAGAAAGCTCTAAGCTACAGCATGCCTCGTAGTTCTGGTTCTGAAATGAGACATTTACACAGTGTTAAAAAAAAGGGGATGGGAATTGAGAGATTAAACCAGATCAGTGTTTCACCTGCGGTGGAACTGGAAGGAACGTTTGCACAGGTGAGAGGGTGGTGTGTTCTACCCCAAAAGGCAAGCTATAACACTCAGGAGGCATGAGTGAGGCTCACAGCAGCTCTTGATGGAGACGAGTGAAATGTGTAGGACACAGATAACATGTGGAAGCACTACCTGCAGAGAATAATACCAGCAAAAAAACGGCCATAGAAAACAAGTTGGGTTTGTCAACTGTCACCATCAGTAGCTTTCCAGGCTTGTGTCTGAGCAAAACAAACATTTCCAGATTGCAGGAGTGGAAAATTCATAATAGGTTCAGGTTATTGTGCAGGGTGATGCCAGGCTGGGCTATTTTCATTTTCATCTTCATATGAAATAGAGTAGAGAACAAGTCTCTGCCAATTTAACTTCATCATAATCCCATTCAGTTACTCCGAGTACATGTGGGAGGTTGAAGATTGCAGCCGTCAGTGGGGCGGTCTGTTGCCAAGAGCAATTGCATCTTCTTATCTGGTTCCAAAGGCCAGAAAGGCTAGCAAGTCCGTTAAACAATCACTGCAGCATGATGGCTCTGAAGTTCATTTCAGAGATTATAATCACACCAGGCAAATACTCAAAAACTGGTCTTGCCTGTGACCTCACTATGCTACTCTGGCATTGCCTCAAGATGTGGTTTGTTACGGTAGGGGTTTGGCACAGGGCACACAGATGGCCCGTCATGCCCTGGGTTTAAAAAGAACCCATTACCTCTTAAAAAATGACGGACAGCCCAAGCTTGAACTGATGGGCCAAGTGACTACCGTCCCACCAATTAACTGTGTGCTGGTACCAATCAGTCTTTGGCAGAAAGCTGCCAGTTCTCCTCAAGTGTTGCTAACACGCAGGGCTGTTTTAGAATGGTGGTGACACAAAGGCACGATCAGAATGCAGGAATGTGAAACAAGAAGGGCAATGTGCACCCTCAGTTCTGTTCTGAGGAGAGCGGGAGGAAATGCATCTCATACCAGGATTTTTAAATAATCTGTTAGTAAATGGAAAGAGATGTTTCAATGTGGTAAATAAATGGTATAAATTAAAAACCAACATATTCCTACGTAGTCGGGGAGATCACAAACCATCCCGTGAAGATGCAGTGACACCAGAAAAGCAATAGAGACAGTGCTGTAACTTCATAAATGTATACAGAGAGCCATCACTGCTTAACTATTTATTAAAACATCTCTTCATCTCTGATTAACATATTATAAACTATTTATAAGCACCTTTGCAAACACTGGTGCAATCCTTAATGATTGGTAATTATTTATCCTTTTGTTATATGAGCTGTCATCATTTTTAACCCTGCATGTGCTGCCCATAGAGGCAATGTCAACAAAGCAGATGGCCCAAACAAAAATAAAGGTTAAAGATTGTAAGAGCAAGTAAAGGACATACTGTAGGTGAAGGATGGAGGGAAAGAACAGATTCACAGCCTGGTGTGGGGCAAAGTTACCAGGCACAGGTAGTGCAGTTACAGAAGCCCAGGTGATGCAAAGCCCCATAAAGCAGTTATGGGTTCAAACCCAACCCAAATCACCCTTGGTGGCCGCAGGACAGACTCAAGACAACACCCCAGGGATCTCTCCTTGAGTGCGAGTGTTGGGTCTCTCCATCCAACATATAGTCCTTTCATGATAGAGAAAAAATGTGATGTATCTACTATATGCCTGGGGAATGAAAATGCCACACTCGTAGCTTTTTTTGTTTTTCTTAATTTAAATGTATTCTCCGTGTTCTGAAAACCAAGAGTCTGTTACTACCTGCTTTTGCCCTGTGCTCTGGGATTGCATGGATACTGTTAATGACCCCAAGTATCTTTGGAAAGGCAACCGGTATTTGACAATCCTACACAGGTGATGTGAGTAGCATTTTTCTATTGAAGGGTGGTGGTGTTATTAAGAGACTTCTATTTAAAAAAGAAAAACGATAGAAGATGGTTTTATTGTGATATTCTCCAGCACAATAAAATTCTCAGTCATGGAGAGGATTTATTAATTATGTAACCTGATCTGGAAAAGTCTTAAAGTACTAAATTAAGAATCAGGTGAAGACAATCCCCACTGAGATACTGAGATAATGTCTAAGCATATTAATACTGGATATCTTACTTTTTTCCCCAATATCTTGAGAGTATTCTATTTCACTTTGCTTTACATGGAGATGTGAAGAGTAAAGGGAGTAACAAAGACTGCAGCATTATCAGTAGGATTCAATTGATCCAACTGGCATGATGAAAAGGCTCTTGTCAAGCCAATGTAGGAGAAATCTTTGTGAGCTATTAAAGAATAGAATCCAAATCAATAGGTGACCTGTAGTTTCAGGTCTCTGGGAGCAAGTAGGTGATCAAGACATGTCTGACTCTTGGAGTGTACGAAACCAAGCAGTTCTGAAGAGGCTGGGGGTTTGTCTTGGTCTTTTTGTTATGTTTTTGCAACCACTGAAGTTTTTAAGCATGAGACAGGTCCTGACCATGCTAATGCACAAGTCACTGTGGTCACTGGTTAATTGTCCATCCTTGGCCTGCTTTGGAGCAAAAGTCACACAAGTTCTGGTCACATCCCACTATCCTTGTCCAGATGGTGAGCAGTGACCCAGGTGTGGCCTTCCATAAGCAACAGTTAAGTCCCTCTGAAGACAACGAGGCAGTTATTTGTGTTTCTCAATGTAACAAGAATCCCGCTTAGGTATGGTTTCATCTCCAGTGTTTAAGAGTTTTAGTGAGTCTTTAATAACAGGCAGCCTTTAAATGGGTCTCACAGGGGAGACTCAATTGCATTCCCCAGCACAGACAGCAAATCCAAGATGACTATATCGTTTAAAGCATTTGTAAAGCCCTAACACAAGGGTCTGAATGGTGCTCAGGTGATGGAGGGGGCTTTGGACAGAGCTTGAGTGACTTGCTCCAGACCAAGAGTGTCCTGCAGTGAGGGCTGTCCCCAAGGAGAGCAGCAGCATGACTGGGGCTAGAGCCCCGCTGTATGAGGGTGCAGTAACATGCCTACCTCTCTGCCTGCCTTATTTCTGCTTTCATGGGATGTTTTTTTCTCCTCACACTTTTTTTTTTCCCTTCATTTAATTATATGTATTTTAAGGAAAACAAAACACTAGAGTGAATCTAATTACAAGGAGTTTATTGACTTGAACCTCATTCACAGCAGACTCCTAACCCCCGTCATCTTTCCGACGAGCCAGATGAGACTGAGAACTGTTTCTCCCCGTTCTGAGACACTCTGACCCCGATTTCATTTAATTGGTCTCTTGCAGTAATCGAGTACTTGCCAAGAGCCAATTTAAAGGTGCTACCATCTGATTTTTCTCCCCAATAGAAGGATTAACCCCATTAGCAATGAACTCTGTGCTGCACATCCATAACCTTACAGAGGAACATAATCCTGTCTTACTCCACTGCCTCATTTTTATTTCTGCAGTAAACACAAATCATTAAGAATCTCCTCATCCTTCATCACAGTTTGGACCTGTTTTGTCCCTGGGTGGTGAGAAGCAGGCGGTGATCCCAAACAGGGATGGGCCAGGTTTTGAACTGCTGGAAACACTTGCCCAATTCATTCTGGTTTGTCTTTTAAAAATGGCACGGATACTATTTCACTGCTCCTGGCTTCAGGCTGTGGGATGGTGCTCAGCTCTGAGGAGGACTGAGGGGCAGCAGAACGTCGATTTTGCGGGGACACTGCGGGACGAGTCACAGTTTGGGTTGTTTCCTCTCCCCCTGGAACACAGCCCCTTCCTCCCCAGTCTGTTGATGGGATGGAGGAACAAAAGCTGGCTTTCTTTTCAAGGTTTCTCAGAAAATGGCTTTGCATATTTAAGCGCGGGGGGGCTTTAGTGCAAAGGCTCCTTAGGAGCCCCAGCAAGGGTGGGTAATCCAGGTGCTGGCTCCTCAACCCCGCTCTGACCAAAGCTGCCAGCAATGCAGCTGTAAGAGGGGATGTGGCCGCCTGCAACGTGAGGGACTTCGTGCTGCCTCGGCAGGGTGACCGGGTCGTGGGTCTGCTCCCATCAGACCAACCTGAAAAACCTCCCCAGCACCCTACATCAGCCTGATCCTGCCTCCACCCTGGTCAGCAGCTGCCCTCCTTGGTGATCGCTTCAGGGCCTGCCCAGGGATACCTGTGTGCGGCCGGGATTCACTTAGGCAGCTCTTTTCCTGCAGCTTAATCAGAAATATTGAGATTTCAACAGACAGTGGGCTGCAGGTTGTCCTCAGCTGGGCATGGCAGTGCCAGGGAAGCCGGAGGGCCGTGTCACAGGCACGCAGGAGGGAGGGAGCTGGAGGGGACGCCTGGCTGTGATTTTTACTGAGCTAGTTTTTTAAACATCTGAGTTGTTTTTAACAAGCTGTAAGAAATAATGAATAATTAGGAGAGATTGAGTTATTTTAATTTACTAATGAAATGATACTCTTTGTAGATCAGAGCAGCGACACACAAGGATGTCACACTGTGTAAGGAACAGAAGGTAGATGTCTCCAGCAACCTAATTTTATATACGGTAATGCCTTCCTTATCATTAATAACACCAACCTACATTTAAAAGGTGCTCCTCTTCCCAAAGGGCCTCAGACTACATTATAACCGCCGGCATAGTCCTGAGGGCAGACACACTGATAACAATTTTAATAAGAAGTTTGTCAGATTGAAGCCAGGGGAGGGTGGCGCCTTCTCCCGAGGCTGAACCACAGCCTCTGCTAGGGTGGGGTAAAGCAGCAACTCAGTCCCAACATCTCACAGCGGGTTAGTGGAAGCTGCCTTAGACAAAGGCTGATGGAAAGGAAAAATGTGGTGTGAAAGGAGCACGCAGGACTGGCTGCTGGGCTCCTGGGGTGGAGGAAGGGCCCTGCACTTCTCTGGCTCTCAGCTCGTAGGATAAATTAGCAGTTTGGTTGCTCTGAGCTTGCCGATGCTGTGGAAAGGAAGGTGTTGTTGGTAAATATTATCTAACAGGAACCTGGTACCGGTGAGGGACTTGTTATCTGACAGAGGGGGATGTTAGAGGAGAGGTAGCACATGGAGAAGGACACATTAACATAATTCTGCTCTCTGCAATGCAAAGGGCCGGCATCCCAGGCTGCAGCCAGCTTGGGAGCAGCAGAGGGGCACGTTTGCTAGAAGTGTGAAGATTTTGTTCTTGAATCCCAAGAACGTTCATTCAGTAAACTTATCCTAAAATTAGAGCATCCTGTCATTTCTTGCTTGCAAGGGGAGGTTGTGGGGTTGTGGAATGTTCTTGAAATACCACCAGGATCTTATATGGGATTTTGCTGCTTCCAGTATGCTGGAGCTGAGCAGTTGCTCCGCATGTGAAAATCTGCCAGAGTCTGACTGAAACCCTGCTTCTGTTAAACTTGAGGATTTTTGCATTGATTTCAGCGAGGCCACCCTTCTCACTTCTGGCCCTTTCAGTTATTGGAACAACACACAGTAGAAGACCCTAACTACTGCCGGGTGGAAAGAAAAAAACAATTGTATATTGGTTTTGGCTTGAAAGTTCCAACATTCACTTGTGAATTTAAAATAGAAAATCTATTTGCCATATGTTCAATTCCAGAAGAACTACGTCTCTGGAGAACCTGCTTCCTTGGGTTGCTTTGGATGGAGAGGGACTGCTTACAAATCTCTTTGCTTTTCCCTCTTCTGTTTTACTTCTCACATTTACCATTAAACTAGCACTGACATTTCTGTGCCATCTGGCTTTTTTTTGTTGGTGGGTTTTTTTGAGGTACCGGGGGAAGAGAGATTCAGGGTAAAACAAGAGTTTGTGTTGCTAGACCAGCAGTCAAGAAAGTGAACAAGGGGAGCCCACACTGAAATACTTCGCCAAGGGAGTCTGGGTTTCAAGGAGAGGTTTTAAGTCTTGCAAAAAGGAGAAGAGATCTCCACACATCTGCAAGGTGGGTTGGTTCTGGCACAGCTAAACATACTCTCCACAATGGCTGCTACAGCAAAGAGGCACGGTGGTAGACAGCCCAGGAAATGCTGACATGCAGGTTACTGTATTATTTATCTCTCTAGAGGCCAAGAAATACTCAGACAAATGAGGTTGCCCATTTTAAGGACTAGAAAAAGCTTGAAGTCCCTCTGGACCTGCAACCTCATATGTTTTAAGGTAGAGGTTGGTATGTTTGAATGAGGCTACTGTGAAGGGAGGGAATTGGACTTGTTGGCTGGGAGATTTCCCGCTGCTCCTGTTGGATTCATCAGTTTTCATTAGGGTTTGGACAAGCCTGGGAGAGGCTATTTCCAATTAGGAAGCATCCTTAGCCTGAAAAACAATAAAGTAGCACAATACAGTGAAGCATTTCTTGTGAATACTTCATGCAAACAGTCTGTGGCTTTCATAATCTTATCACAGTTTCTTGCAACATCTCACATTTTCCAGACAATTGGGTTTTTTTCATAACTTACACCAAACAGCTTAAAAATTCAGTCTGCCCTTGCTGACCTTGTACAGCTGAGGAAAGAGATCATGGCTGACATTGTCAGCTGCAGTGATTTCAGACACAGTGTCTGAGTGTAGTGTAAGCAGAAATTTATACTTTTTAATTTGGTTAGAAGAGTATGTTAAATGCCCAGAGAAAAAACCCAGATTGGATCCTGGCCAGGTGGTACTTCAGCAGGGGCAGAGCTGGGGGCTGGCATCAGCCTGGCCAGGAAAGACCATGCATGCATTGACACACAGATCACCCCCTGCTTCACTTCTGGGGTGACAGGAGAAGACGACATATGAGCCATGAACACAATCGTATATTGATCTTTCACAGCATGTAATTTATGTAAATTGAACCTAATGTATGTAGATAAAACTGACATTTTCTCCTGGACTGTTTATCTCCAAAGTCTCTCGCAGGATGATCAGATTATGATTCTGCATAGCAAGAATGTCTCTTCTCTCAACCCCACAGACCAGATATTTAAATGTTTGTTGTCGGCACGGGCAATTTAGTTACTAATTCCCAGGGTGAATATACAATATCAGGCTATTATACTGCATTGTATCGCGCTTACCAAACAACATTACATGTGGTTTATATTCAATTTCAACTCCATTTCTGACTTTGCTGTGGTGGAGTTACATGACCAAACAGGGCTGTGGATGTTATCTCCTGTGTTTATATTGCACCGAGTAGCTTCTAGTTCATCCTTTGCCTCTATCTGTTCCTCCCCAACTCCTACTCCTCTCCCACCCACACAACTGTCTCCAGGTAAATATTTGGTATTCTGTGTCTATCGCAGGCCAAAATGAGACTTGTTAGTCAACTGTTTCACAACTAATTAAACCACGTAACAATAAGGGGATTTAATGTTTTTCTACATATTACTCTTTGGTTGCCGTATAATGATTCCTAAGGGGATATTAGTGGGCTGAGGCTTAACCTAGTGTTAAGAAAAAGAGCTGTAGACCTTCATGGGGCATGGCACTAACCAAGCTCTTTAGGATCTAAAGGACTACACAGAGATTTGGAGGACCTGAGTTAATGCCTGGCTGTACTACAAGCTTTTCTTCATGGCCTTGGTCAAGTTACTTAAACTGCAAAGTCCTGCAGCAATTTGGCAGTAGTTTCAAAAGTGATGTCAACACTTAAGAGTTTACTGGAGTCTCACTGGAAGTACATGGGATTCATTGCCCTAAGCCCTAATCTTTCATAGACAGAGACGGCTCAAGTTCAATGGGAATTTAAATGCTTTTAGTCATCCAGGTTTCTGTCTTGGTCTCTGGACATAGGGATCTCACTATCCAAGTTATGTGGATGCTTGCAGAGCAAGGCCAATAGCAGTGCTGCACTTCACAGATGTGCTGGCAGTGGGCAGGGAAGGGTGGCTGCGAGATGCTCATCCAGGGTCTTTGGCCCACTGTTGTCCAGAAGGAGACAAATACTCCCTGGCAGCTCTGAAAAGCCAAACCCTGCAGTTCTGCTGCATGAAATCCAGCATGTTTGTTTCTCCTATGAAAGTTAAAACTAAAATATGTAACAAAGCACAATAAATAGAGAAAAAGCAGGGTAAGGGTAAAAATCTGCAAGCTCAGCACTGTGGATTGAGGGGTGGAGGGGGTGTCTGCACTCAGATTAGGCAGCTCTGGGTCTTCAGCCTTTTAAGAATTCTTTCAGGCTTCACAGTCTTTATGAAACCAGTTATTTTCCTCTTATCTGGGTCCCTTTTAATTCGCGCTGCTTCCAATCCTCCATGCTAGGGAGAGTGTTTGTGCTGGACTGGGCGGGAGCAGGGCAATTGCTGCAAAAGGCTTCTGTAAGTATTAACAATAATAATGTGCACTTTATAACCATGGTTAGTATTAAAAGACATTTGACAAATACTGGACTTGGAATGAAAGGCTTTTAAAGCCCCAGCCAAGCTATTTGCAATTAGAACACAGTAATGTACATTCATTTTGTATGTAAGTTGAGCTCACAAAAATCTCCTTTTTTGTCCATTAACAAAACCACAGTATCCCCATGAACAAGTCCCCTTAATCTTCACAGTGCATAGTCTGTGATCTTATCCTTAGGAAAGCTGTACAATGTCATGCAGCTCCAAGAGAAACAAAAGCAAAGTCCAAAGCAAAATGAACTCTCTCCCAGAGTAAATAGCACTGCTTTGGGGGCGCACCAATATTCTAGGGTTGTTGCAGCTTGAATGAAGTGTACGACGTGCTTAGATCCCAGAAAAGTGCAGAGAGCACAAAGTCCTCCTGCTCCTGGATAAAAATGAATGGAAGTCAGAAGCAAAGGAGTTGAGCATGAGCACAGCAGTGACTCCATTACCTCTCCGTCTCCTGAGTGTCTGTTCACGTAGGCTCAAAATCAGAGAGGAGAGGGCAGAGTGCGCAGAGCATAGATGCATCTGACGAGGCTTACTGCCTTCCTGCCTTGCCTTTGTTTCACTATCCTTATTACAAGATTTCTAATTTTTCCCTGATCTCAGAAGTGTGTGTAAAAGCTGCAGGAGTCCATCCCTACTCCCCAAGCAGATCACCACGGAGGGACCGGGGACTGTGTTCCATCTCCTTGGGCTGCCTCCCACCAGTGCAGGGCAGGCCAGTAAGACCAAAGGAGTCCTGGGTTGTGGTGACCAAGCCCAGCTGCTGCAAGCAGCCGTGCTACATAAACCTGTTCATAAATGCATCTGACAGCCTGCCCTCATTATCACTGCGAAGAAACTCTCCAAATATCCACTCCTCTGATGATTAAAAACTTTCTAACTTCCAGACCGTGTACTCCTTGGATCTTACATCCTTTAAGTCTTCTTATACAAGGTTCACCATGCACCCAGCGTGGTATAGGGACGGTTACACTCTGCCTAGCCTTTCCCTTTTGACATTTCCAGCGGTTTTCTTCTTCTCTTGAAAAACAAGCTGTCCATACTCCCTGGTCATGTAGTAGCAGCTTAGCTGGACTGGAAGCAAAATGTCCCAGTCTGCATGACTTTCCTGAATGCGGCCTTATTTAATTTTCTGGTGGTTGGGCCACTCTTAAGGCTTAAGGCGAGCGAAAATTAAGAATTGGGCTATAGAAATCAGGGAAGCTTTTGGCTGTTTAAATACAGCTCTTCCTGCTCTTTTGAATAAGCTGTGTTGACTCCTTTTCATAAACTAATAAGCCTGGATCTAACCAAGTGAAGAGTTGCCCAGATGGCCTTTGGTCACCACCGTTCCATCCCCAGCCACCGTCCGACCTCTGAGTGTATGCTTGTGGAGATTGTTACTGCTGTAATCAGTAGCCAAGGACAGATTGCAAAGAAGGCAGAGAAGAACCTGACTCATTCCCATGCTTAAGCAAAACATCTGTCTTGCTGTTGTCAGATGAAATCAAGTATTTACCTTTGCACGTTAAGAAATTTAAAGAAAAAGTCCTTGTGGGAAGGGCTGTCAGCTCCCCAAGGAAGTGATTAGGTTGGACTTAAAAGATTTATGGCAAAAAGTGTTTTAGCTGCCCCCCGAGCATCATACTGGCCCTAGTGTTGTTCCAGTTATTTTATCTGGCTGTCTTTACAGGTATTTCGGGTAATTTACCTGCACAGCCAGCCTCAGAATTGCTCCTTTGCACGCAATTGCTGTTATTTGTGAAAACACCACTCTCAGAAGCAATATTTCATCATTACTGTAAAACATCATCCCTGCAATTATCAGAGAGTGTCTGTAGGAATCTTATGGGAAACACGGTGACACCTGAAGCAAGCCCCAAACCCTAAACTTGGTCTCATTAGTGCCTGGCCGTGACATGACACCGGCTTACCCCAGCATGAGGGGAATGAGAATTTGGCCTTTACACTGTCATGTGCACGGGCACTGGATTAGCTCAGATGAGTCTGGCTTCTTAAAAGCACGTAGGTTTTGGAGGAAGAGCACTATTTCTGGCGTAACTCCAAACAAAGAGTAAAATGTGATGAGGAAATCCCCTGCCTTGGAGCTGCTCTTACACTGCCTTCCCGCCAGCCCTTTTCCAACCTGCTCCAGCACTCTGCAGGCTTTCTAGACTCACTGGGAATTTAGGCTTGTGTCTCGGGTGATCACCATACAACCCACCTGGCAGCTGAAGAGCAGCAGCTTTAGAGACATTATAAGGGAAAAATTGGGGAAAGGTGTTCTTCAGTCGTCCATGTGTATCACATCAATCATCACACTTGTTCAGCAGATGAACCTGTCGAGATAAAGTTGTCAAGGCTGATAACAGTTTACAGGTGAAAGAGGTTGGAGGGATCTTAATTACAAAGCTGTGTCTTCCTTTTGTAAATCGTAAGTTAAAAAAAAATTATTCATTTGGTTTTAGTCACATGCCCCCTTGTGCTCTGGAATCAGTGAGTAGAGAGAAAACGGGAATGGGGGGAGGCAAATATCTAAAAAAGAAATCATAAAATGAGAAAACATCCATCAGAATGGGAACGTCTGACTTCAGGAGGAAAAAAAAATATAACACTTAAAATTGGAAAATCGCCTTGTCAAATTTCAACCTTCTGTAGCCACCGCCTGAGGAAGGAGCTTGCGGGAAATCCTTTGCTCACTGTTAGGTACATGCAGGGAGATGGGAAGGCAGTTAAAGACTGTTACCCTTATCTGTTTACTGCCCAGAAGTGTTAGCTGGAAAAGGGCTCCACCTGCTTCGACTCAGAGTTGACCTTCCCTAAAGAAAAGGCTTTTAGATACAGAGATTTTGTTTCCAGATTTCTTCTCATTTACTGTTGCAGAATGACTTTACCAAATGGGAAGTGCGTATGATGGTTTAACCAAATGGGAAATCCAGGTAGTGACAGCTATTCTGGTGTCTTGTATTATACAGTGCAGGCGCACACAAAGCGGGGGAAGGAAGGTCATCGGTGTTATCAAGACACCGCTGACGAGTACAGCAATCACCGCAAAGCCTGACTGACATTTTCAGCAGCTCCTGAACTTAAATGAGCACAGATGTAGATATGGTAAAAGCACATGAGCACAGGTAGCTCCAGCTCGAATCTTGGCAGTGTTGCAGACAAGATGCCTGACTGTGCCCTGTCATCTTCAGGCAGGGGGTTTACTTGCTAATTGTATGCAAAACTGATAAAATTAAAGCCAGCCGAAGTTTCTAAGAGCAGGATGAAATGTAAAGCTTCCTGTGACATTTATTCAGAGGAGTATATTGTTTTCTGGTTCACGTATCTCATTTTTGAACGAACTGCGCTTCGCTGTGTCACCCACTGAGTTAACAATTTGTGACAATTACAGTAATTATTCTGCTACAGTAGTGATGCTGTTGCCCAAATATGTTTGAGGAATGGCTTTACTTAAGTGAACAAGAATACCATGAACCTGGAAAACCACTTGTGGATTGAATCATTTCATTTTCTGATTCTGTTAATTCACAGTGCTGAAATACCAATAATCCTGTTCATTAACGGAGCAGTAGAAAAGTAGGAGACGATTGATACTGTGCTAGCGAAACAAAAGCTTTGCCGGCACTTTGAGAAAACTCAGTTGCATAATATGTGAATGTATTCACATTCACATAATATGTGAATGACTTCTCTGCAATCTGGAAATCGCCCAAGGTCAAGAAGCAAATGTAAAGGCAGCTCTAAGGCTGGGTCTAGCATAGAGCCAAGAGTAGGACACTCGCTCTTGCGTCAGCAGAGTGAGCCTGCACGGTCACACCTTGCTTTGGGCAGGCTTCCATCCCAGTGCCTGGGTTTAAGTCGTACTGGAGAAGGATGTGGGTGGAGGCTGCCCATGACTGCACACCTCCGGGTCCGAATCCTTCTGAATTCCCTATGTCTGTGAAAGACTGAATAAGCTGTTCCTTCAAAGGAGGCAGCTGGAAGGTGCTTCTCTTACTAACCAAATCACTATATGTGCCACTTCTTGTTTTGTAGCGCTGTCCCTGCCTTATCACAGCATTTTCCCATGCCTGAGCACAGCCTGTATGACTCCTCAATTGACGGATGTTTATTCTTGAGGTCACGATCTTTCAGCCGGGATTTTACACAGAGCCTTTTTCTTCATTCCACCTTTGTATTTTAACAAGAAGTTGTGGCATGAAAGGAGAGAACAATACTGAATACTCCACTTAATAAATGGAAACTCAGCAAGGGCACTAGAGGACAGGACTACTTCATAACTTCCAAATTATGCTGGATGAGAAGCAGGGAGATTATTCTGGATGGGTCTACTTGATTTCTTGCCAAGGTCAGGACGGTGGCAGTCCTGATGAGGAAGTGATTGCTTGAGTTGCTTCATCAACTGTTTACTTCAGGTTTAAAGACACCTCAGTGTTATTTTTCCTCTGTTCTGGGCCTTTGCTGCTTGTCACTCCATTTGCAGCTGTGGAGGTCACCCATGTAATTCTATGAAAGGCAACATATACCCAGGCTTCTGTCAAGGCTGCACCACGTTTTGCCTCTTCATCTTAGCATTACTTTGCAGGTTTAAAGTAATTATTTCTCACCCTCAGTGGTGACTGCTTTCTGGTTCCTTATAAACGGGGTCCCTTCTGGTCCTGAGCTACAAAGAAAAAAAAGATTCTGTCAAGAATAGGTTCTGTGAGGAGTCTGTGCTTTACAAGATCCTAGCTTGTTATGTCTTCATTTCTCTCTTCTGCAAAATACTCATCAGTCATACTGTGGGTCCCACCTCCATCCTTACACTAGATTTTAAGTCCTATCTGGCATTGACTGTTGTCATGACACTGATTTTTGTGTAGTCATGTTGTACTTTTATTCTTTTCCTTAAAAATCCAACCCTTTTTCCACAAGGAGACAACAAAATGTGGATTCCGGGATCTCTGCTGGCTGCAGGATTTTTCTCAGACCAACAGTGACATTTGTGGAAGAAACACAAAACTGCCAGAGAGAGGCACCACAGCAGTTGTGTGTTGTGGATGTAGAGCAGGCTGTGGAAGAGTTAAAGCAGCACAGTGACAAAGCATTGAAATGTCTGCATCGTGTATCCTACCACCCACGAGCTCTCCCTGCCCTTCATCACCAGGCTGCCTGATATTGGCTGAAAGTGCCTTGTGCTCCCTCCTGGAGTCCTTTCCTGGACTGCACAGCCTAATGAGAAACATTATAGCCCTGTTTATTGCAGACACTTTTTACAGACCTTGAAAAAAGAGTCTGGGAGGGACCCTGGGACATCTCTAGATTACCCTTCTGTCTGCCACAGGGCAGGATCAGCCATCCCTAAGGATGGGGGCAGCCTCAAACAGAGGGCTCTGGAGACAGATCCTACAGTGCCCCGGGCAGATCCTGTCACACCTCACCTTCCTCCTTGACAGCCATCATTCCTACATTTGGGGCTAAATCTTTCACACACAAGATTCATTATTTCTTGACCTGAACCCATGTGACAAACAGAGCAAATCAGTCCCTTCTCTCATCATCCATAGTTCTTCCTGAGGTGTCCCTCAAGGACAAGCCCTACATAGGCTCCCGTTGACTTGACTCACTTGTTCTGGTAGCAAAACAATGACATCTTGTCTTAGCTTGCAGTTTTCTTCTGTGACAGCAAACACAAGTTTGTTTTTCCTAAGTAAATAATGCTTTTTCATTTCTACGTCAGGGATGGAATCACTTCCGCAGAGTATTTACTGTGCAAAGCCCAGAGCTGCGGAGGCAAAATACTTTCCTCCTGCCTCCCTGGGAGACGACTGAACATCAACATGTAGCAGTGCCCTTCCCTGACACGGAGCTATCTCCTGCCATGCTCCGTGCACCACAGGGCAAGTCAGGTGTTAGAAGTCAAAGCCTTGGAATATTTCTTTGTTCTCCACAGGACTGATAAAACATACATGGGACAAGAAGCAGGGCTGCATGCAGAACAACACTTTTGCTGGGGCTTTCAAACTGGTTTCAATCTGTTTGGAATGTAAATGAGAGCACAGGAGTTTCTGGGGAAAATGAAACCGTTAACAACCCTCTCAACCTCCGACCCTAGCCACTAACCCAGCCCCCAGCCAACAGACATCTGAATCTGTCCTGTGAACCGCATCCTCTGCAGAGCTCATCCAGCAGCGTGACCCTGCCATGGAGCTCCCTAACGCCTCTGTCCCCTCTCCCATCTGCACCGCAGCTGGACCCAGCTCTGCCCTCGTTGCACAGAAGGGGAGATGGAGGCACTCTGAACTTGGCCAAGAACCTTCATCCAGATCATCTCTGCGATGCTCACATGCAGTTTCCCAGCTCCCCACTGCTTTCTGTGGAACCTGTGCCCAGGTCACTCAAATCCTCACTCTTGTGCCTCAAGGCAATTCGAGTTTCCCAGATCAAGAACTGGTCAGGGTTGGTTTTTTGTTTTTTTTTTTTTTTGTGAAATGTTAGTTGTTGCGGTTTCTTTCCTCTAGGAAAGTATAATTTGTTAAAGCCAGAATTGTTGATGGGAGCTGATTTGACAAATTTCTCCGTTCAAAACCATTTCCTCCAGGGGAAGCATTGAAACTGTTGAAACAAGCATGTCTGTATTTTTTAAACAAAAAATGTTTTGATTTAGGGTTCAAAATAAATTGAAAATATGTAGGACAAAGGAAAGAGTCAATTTTAGCTTAACAAAAATGACAAAAACATCTAAATCAAAATGAACCCTACTTTCATATCACTTACATACAATGGTTTTATAGCCCCAAATTATTTATTTAACATTTATTTTCATTCCCAGGCCATGAAAAATCTCCAGTTTCAGTACTTGTCTTAATTGGAAGGGGATATTTTTTTAGGCGGCAGAGATTGGAAAGCTCCTCAGGTCACTAAAGCTGTTTCTTCCCCTCTGGCATTCAGTTTGCAGACTCGGCTCTTCCCATCTGAAATGGGAGAAATCCCTCGTGGGTGTGGAGACAAAACCTCAGGGGCTGCAATTGCCCCCAGGAGAGGACATGACACAAGCAGCCAGCGGCAGTTCCCTCTGCCCTGTGGCTGTACTCACTTTGCAAGAGTACCTGAACTACAGTCTCAGTCCGTGAGGCTTTGTCCATACATAGAAACAACCACTTTTTGCATCAGTTTGGACCGTGCTGCTGTCACGTCTCCAGAGCACCAACCCAACATGTGAGAGCCACTGGCTCCTCCATGTCCATGCAGAGGAGGGAGGATGGGATTCCCTGGAGAGGGCCATGACATCCCAAAGTAGCTGTGTGTGAGTCTGGGAAGGGCAGTGGAAAGCTACTCTTGATTCTCCCTTTTAGGGAAGAGAAGCCAAGCAGGCACTGGTCCTGACTACAGGGAGTAACAAAGCTGGGCCATCCATGGAGACCTGCGTGCTTACCATCCCATGAGCTACAGTGGGATACTGGGAGGTGATTGGACTACATCCAGGAAAGGGTGATTTGGAAGTAGGCCAGGGATGAGGCAGTGTTCAGAAATGTTGTTCTGGGACTCATGTCTGTGCTACAGAAGAGAAAGACATTTGTTCTTAACCCTTGGAGGAGCCTTTGCAATTGCCTTCTGTGTCCCAGTGAGCTCTCCTCAAAGATGTCTCTGATTTCCTGTGACTTACCTTTGTCCTCCAGCATAGCTTGGTATCTGCTCCGGGTGTTATCCAGGACTGCTGAGTGATTAAAGTGACCCAGATAAGAAGATTTTTCTGATACTCAAGTACTTTGTGCTTTGGAACAAGCACCATCAACTTAGGCCTTAATAATACCAACCAGTATTGCGTGCCCAGTCCAAGACCTTATAGGAACCGTCCCACTTACTTGGTGACTTCAGTGAGATTTGAATAAGACTTGTCAGCCCTGGTGAAAAAAATTTACTTCCTACCAAAATGCAGCACACACTGTGTTGGACCATGACTATGTATCAGCCCCATATTACCAGCCTCACTCAGGCATTCTTTGGATGAAAGATGGGACTATCTACTTCTTCGCTCATCTTCCCTCATTATGAATTCCTGACAGTCCCTGAGAAGGGGAGAAGAGGACGGTGATGCTGGTGGCCAGAGAAGCAAAAAGGCTAATTTGGTGTCATAGTTAAGGAACCCACAGAGCACGAAGAAACTGTGAATAAATTTTAGTTCTAAATATTACTTTAAATGTTGTTTTACTTGAATTCAATAAGGACAATGTATTGACCTTCTCAAGGTTAATGGCTCAATGATTTACCAAGAAAAAGCATATGCAAGGCCAAATTGATCCTTGTGTTAATTATTTCTCTGGACAATATGAAATGTAGTTTGATACATTTTCCATGGTACCTGGAAAGACATTTCTGCTCATCAGGATAGAGATGTTCCAGGCAATGATAAGGATGCTGGGAGTGTGCTCATTGCTTAAACTTAATTCCTCATACATCAGTTTCTTCCACTGTAAAACCCACTAAAAGAAGTAAATTTCCCATGAAATTAGATGAGATCTGCTTGCTTCTGCCCTGCCTTACCTCCAGTGCAAAATCTTGGCACTTGAGCAAAAACTAAACACAATCCAAATTATGGAATCAGTTGTGACAGCTCACATGGGTCTGAGTTTTATCTCCTCTGAAATCTTTGGCAAAACATCTGCAGGTCCTTGTTCGTGTATGCAAAGATATCTCTGGATGTAATCCCTGACAGAGAGGCAGTACCAAGCGAGGGTGTGCCCAGTGCTGGCCTTCAGGGATGGCTTCTCATCCCAGTGCCTTGTCAGCACCTGCATCAATGACCTGGAGGAAAATCTGGAATCATTACTAATGAAGAAGGCAGATGACTCAGATTGTGAGAGTGGTAAATAACGACAACGAGGCATAGGCGCGAGTGAGCTCGATCGCTCAACAAATCAGATGCAATCAAAGTTTGTCTTTTTTAATACAGCTAAATATATAGGCATGGGTACCTAGATGAACATATGCATATACTCCTGAGAAATCAGTGTGGCTTGTAAATGCTCCATATGGGTAAATTATGCATTTTGCAAGCATAAATACTTTATTGCTGCCAGACTGGTGGGTTAGTATAGCTTGAAGGAGAATTATTCTGATGTGTTACCAACATAATGAAGACACTGAACTGCCTGCACAGTGCTCTCTTACACCGTCTCCTGCTGCAGCCCCACGAAGCTTGAGAGTTCTGACAGTGAAGCTGGTTCTGAGCACAGGTTAACGAAGTTAAGATCACCTTGAGATGCATGTGCACTAACGTTCCAGCTTTCCATGCTTTCTCCCTAGGAATTTTGGGACAGTAGGATGGGTGACAACAGAGGATGAAATCTTCATGCATCAGTTTATCAGCTCCACCCAGTGCAACTGCCCTTTTCCAACAAGCTCTTTGCTCATTAGAAAATGAAGCCAGCCCCTAACTTTCGCCAGAATCAGGGAGCTGCTGCGTTTGCAGAGTCCCTTCCAGATGCCTTTGCTATATGTGGCTTGTTCTTCCCCGGGGCTGTTATTCCCCTCTGTAATAGAAGTGGGTCTCTGGAGTAGTTGCTCTCGGTGCTGACAGCCTTCTGATTAATGGCAGTGACAGCTCGGTCTCCCTGTGTGTGCTGGGGAAGGCTGTGCAGGGCTTTCCTCTCCCTCCTCTTGGCTCAGCCGTTACCTCTGTGGCAATCTACCCATCACAGCAACCACCTGGCAGGTAAATTCAAAACACGCAAACTCCTGCCATCCAAGCTGAAAAAACAAAGAGCAACATCAGCACAGCAGAAATTGTTGGAGGTATAAGGATAAAATACAGCAAGGTTTGTAGGGAGAGGCAGCATCATTTATTAGACCACGCACGTACTTGCAGGGGAGAAAGTGGGATGAGCTTTCGGGCACACAGAGGTTTCTTTAGTCTCAAATCAAAGCAACCATCTCCCAAACTGAACAGAGTTGAGAGTAACTGCTCTGAGGTTACATTATGTTCATCTGTCAGACAATGTGGGAGAAATGCAGGTTGGTACCTGGAGATCTTAATGCAGTCACAAAGCTTCTTTTAACAGAGGCAACCAGCTAGTTTTCACTGCTCTGCTGATGGATTCACCAGAGATGGAAAAATTTACAGTATATCATAACACTTGCAACTCTGCTAGTCCCTGATTTTTAGCAGCCAGCAGAGTTATGCATTTTAATTGGAAGGTTTAAATGCAAAAAATACCTACCAGCATCTTGTTGTGCTCTTTGACTCTGGGAAAAGCACAGAAGCCAGAGCTCTGAGATCTGTGACGATGTGACACGGGACAGGGGCTGCGTGCAGTGCACGAGGGGAGGGGGCTCTCAGCACTGCTCCTGCTTGGCTGAGGAGCCAAAAGAACAAACAGGCAGAGACCTGGAATTAATATTCCCTCCTAACTCAATAAAAAAGTTAAACTGTACAAGCAGAAGCCCTGTTTTACCAAGTGGGAACATGAGACAGGGGGAGAGAGCAGGAATATCAGAGGCAGAGCGCCAGGCAGACGAGACTGAGATCCAAGAGCCTGAGCTCAGCCTGCGCTTGCCCACCGAGCATCCACAGCCTGCATCTAAAGTGAAAAACTGGGGCTGTTCAAAGCGTCACCAATCTAGAAGCTGACATTCGGTGTGCAGGTGTCAAACCACAGCAAACCCAAGGGCTGGGTTTGCACTGGAGCTCCGGGAGCGTAGTTGGAATTGGCCATAGTGGCTAAACGACAGAAGCCACCGCTACTGCAAAGGAATGTGCAGCAGGGATAGACCTTGCAGTGATTTATTCCTGATTGCAAAGGCCAGAGCCCAGGAAGGAGTGAGCAGGGCAGGAGGGGGGCTGTGAAGTTTGAGGCTATCCTAATCCCCTCTTAGGCAGAAAGCATTAGCACAGCCTTGGAGAGAATTTGTTGGACTCAATGGGGTGTGTCGCGCGAGCAACGTGCTCGGCAGAGCTGCTGCTCACTGCACGGGCCAGTAGCGCCCTGATCCTTTGCCATCTCATAAATAGAGGGAAGGGAAATCAGTTTAATCCAAGCTCAGTGTGTATTGGAATATAACCTAAATAAAACAGCCTGAAAGTCCTAGAATAAATCAGCAAGGAAAGAAATCTCCTCGTGCTGTGTGCTGTCTGCTGAAATCTCCCACTTCGGAGCTGGAAAAACCCTTTTCGTCTCTCACTTTGGATCTGTTTCTTCATTTCTTTCACACGGACAACCAAGCTGTTCTGTCTGCTGCCCTCATGTCCCCCCAGCCTTCCCCCATAAACCTCAAAGCTGGGGCCTGTGTGAAAGGGAGCACGTGGTAGACCAGGAGGACCCCTTGATGGAAAGATTTTCTCAAAGCTGGTTAAAAAATCAATTGCAGCCGTGTGATCTCTGCCTGCGGATGCTTCCTAGAGCCACTGAGGCAGTGTCCGGAGAGTAACGAAGAGGAATTCTTCAGGAAGCTCTAATTTTTGAATCACAGGGGCCTGAGGCAATTTTGGTATTTATCAAATGGCTCAGACTTAGGGATTGAAAACCTGTGTTTTCGATCAATATTTCCAGAGGTAGACCCTGTCTGGTACAGCGCATCCAATCCCCGTGCTGCGTGACTCCCAGCATGGCTCTCACTAGCTCGGTCCCTCTTACATATGCACGTGGTCCCTCTATAAATACTTCAGACTCTTCATTTTCTTTTACACGGTGTTGGCAGGGCAACTGGTCTCCCTTGTGCAACTGGTCTCCCTTGTGTGGTCAGGTCATTTTGTGTGTATTCTCTGGTGTCTACAGCGAGGTTAAGCTCTTACTGGTTTAGGCTCTTTCTCAGCAGGGACACAAATACCATGTTTTTACTCTCAATGCAACCTGTTTGCATAAAAATAATATCTGGAAGATATTTTGCGGTGTTGGCAGGGCAACTGGTCTCCCTTGTGCAACTGGTCTCCCTTGTGTGGTCAGGTCATTTTGTGTGTATTCTCTGGTGTCTACAGCGAGGTTAAGCTCTTACTGGTTTAGGCTCTTTCTCAGCAGGGACACAAATACCATGTTTTTACTCTCAATGCAACCTGTTTGCATAAAAATAATATCTGGAAGATATTTTGTCTAACTTTGCTGCCTAATTTGGGTGCAACTGCCCAACTAAAAGTTAT
>NW_010241818.1:33198-72419 GCF_000690775.1 Eurypyga helias | reverse complement strand
TTTCCCTCTCACGCACAAACACAGGATAATCACGTAAGCCTGGTTTCCTTGGGAAACCAACTGAAAAAAATAGCACTTGCACAGAAACATACTGTAAGAGGAGAAAACAGACCAACAGCCCTTCCAGTCGGGGAACGTGAGAAAAGCCACTGGCGAGGTCCCCTGAGCTAGCAAGGGCAGCGCAAGTAGGCTGCAGCTTAGAAAGCAGGGCAGGCAAGCACCTTTCCTCAGGCTGCAAAAGCAGCATATGAAAGTGTGAACGCTTCACTCACTGCTCTCTTTGAGCTCAAATGAAGGCAAAATTGCTGTTAATTAATGTTTCACATGACAGTATAAATCAGAGTCTGCCATAACAAATAGAGGTTCACAAACAGGCGATTATGTGTGAAAGCAAACTGTGGGTAACAGCAAGTTCTCCCCCTCATGAGGGGCCAAGAAGGAGCTGCCCGAGCAGACGACCCGTGCGAGCTCCCTGTTTGTGTAGCTGCCACTGGTCCTGTGTACACATCACCTGGGAAATTCCCATGGGACACCCCAGAGTAAATATGGCCCAGTGCATTTGGGAAAACAGCACTGGAAAAGATTGCAGGATTGGCAGAGCTGGTCTATCCACTCCGCTGCAATTGTTTCATACCCGTGACACAGCGTAACCAGAAGAGAAAAACTCCGTCTGCAACTCAGCTCCAGTCACAGGACTCTTGTCCAGATGAAACAACTGTGACAGCAAGTGCCAGGCCAGGTACCTCTGCTGGGATGCAGCAGAGTGATGCTCACACGGAGAGCCCGAGGTGGGAGACTCCTTGGGGGAAACGTGCCCATCACTGTTGCGTTGCTCTTGGTGTAAGGCGCTGTGTAACACATGCTGATTTTCAGCTGAGTTGCGTTGACCTGGACGAGTCATGCTAAAGCTAAAAGTTTTGACATTACACTCCCTGAATTCCACCTGCCATGTAATTAATCACACCGAGAAAAAAAAAAATAAATAGCTGCCTACCAAGTGGTGAGGTGAAGCTGCTGGAAAGGGAATCCTTCAAACACCATGCCCCAGCCTCTTTGTTTCCCTTTCATCATTTATTT
This sequence comes from Eurypyga helias, assembly GCF_000690775.1. Classification (NCBI taxonomy): domain Eukaryota; kingdom Metazoa; phylum Chordata; class Aves; order Eurypygiformes; family Eurypygidae; genus Eurypyga; species Eurypyga helias. The sequence goes on along the minus strand of NW_010241818.1, from coordinate 71,342 downwards.
GGCTACCTGAGCGCTAAACACACACAGACACCACATCCTGTCTGAATGTGCACTGCATCTTCCTCAGAAAAGGAGGATAGAAGGCACTACCCAAGATCAAAGCAAAGGACATCTTAGAAACAAGCTGAGGTTCAAAAAAAGGCAAAAGCATTCCTCCAATGCTTCCTTGTACGGGGAGGGGGAGGACCTTCCCTGGATGTGGTGTGAAGTCCTGGCATCTGGCTCTGGAAGGGAATTTCAGGCTGAATCAACACACAGGAGGTCAACCAGAGCCAGACCTGCCTGACACTTGTGAGTTGGTAAAGAGACGTCTTTCCCACCAAAATGAGCAGCGAGGAAGCACGATGGCTCATAAGAGAAGACGTTAGTGTAAGTGCCAAGAAGGGAGGAGAACTCTGTAAAGAGCGATGAGGCAGGAGAAGTTGGTCTTGTAATTTAGACTGGGAATGAAATTAAGGTTTCTAACTATGGGAAGAGCAAGACTCTGGGAAGGAGTCCAGCAGTTGGAGGTATTTTGCCCATTGTGTTGCAGTAATAAAAAGCTTTCACCTTTGGCCACGTGAGAGATGGGAGGAAGTCACCAAGGCTTCAAAGTAGCATGTAATTAGAAGAACTCTCTAAAATAACTCCTGCAAGGAAGAGGGAAAGACCTGGCAAGATCTGCACATGGACAAATAAAACACTTTGGACTCTGTATATCCTAAGATATTGATTTATTGGCTGACAATTATCTTCTCTGGATGTCAGCCATTTCCAAACTCAGAGCTGAATGCAGCCATGATGCTGCTGAGAAAAAAAAGAAACCTGCATCAAACCAGATGTTGCCAAGGGGAAAGGGGAGAGAGGCTGCCTCCTCCTGAACTCCTTAGATGCCACTAGCCCAGAAAGAGGAGAGAAACTGGGAAAGTGGCAGGGCAGCAAAGAAAACCAAAAGCAGATGTGGTGTCCTAAGTTATCACCTGGCCACCAAAACCAGCTTGCGCCCAAGTAGAGGAAATCTATAAAGGAGAGTGGGGTTGGAACCACGTCCTTCATGTCTCCTTCCCACCGGCTGCGGGGAGGCAGTGGCACTGCCTGTCTCCTCCCTAAAGGAGGTGCACAGAGCCTGGCATGACGTGCGAGGAGGCACTCCAGCACTCAAACCATCATGCCTTAAATGTGCTCACATAGGGTTAGAAGATTAGGCCCCAGGAGGATAAAGTGAATAAATCTTGCCAAGAGAACTTGATTGCTTTTATGTGATATAATTACAGAGTGAACCGAAGGAAGGGAATAGAGCAGCTGTACTTGGGTATGTGCTGGGATTGGAGTAAAGGCACTTGATACTATGCCTCAAAAAATGACACATTGAAGTTTTCCAGCTAAGCAATAGCTAATTTTGCAAGAAGGGGATTGTGTTCCTGTGAGACGCCCACCAGAGGCACCAGGAAAGGGACAGTCCGTGTAGGAGAAATCCATTGCGCTCTGAGTAGCACCACCAAGCTCTCGGCAGTGGGTAGAACCCTTAACACCACCTGTTGGAGTTAAAACCCACCTGCTATTCTCACACTGACTGAAATTAAAGGCTTCTTAAGTGAAAACGTGGGTCAGCTGCTACAAATCAACAGGGCTCCATGGCAGTCCATGGATTTCTGCTGATTTACCCCAGATGGATAATCCAGCCAGTGCTGGTTTGTGCTGGCTTTGCCACTTACGTTGTCATTCCTAGTCTTTCCAGGGTAGTTTCTGTAATCTATTAGGATCCACCCACTCATCTCTGAATAGTTTTCAAAAGCCAAAGGTGCTGTTTGTGTTTGGAGATTGATGTCTTGCTGGCAGCATGATTCAGGTTTCCGGCAGCAGGTATGAGGTTTAACTGCAGGAAATGAGCTTATTTTTAGCCCAAGCATTCGCTGGAGGTTTGTGTAAATGGATTTTTGCTGGGTGTCCTGTTTCTTAGGTGATTGAGTATAAAATTTTAACTCTTGCTTTTAATATAGAACCTAGTCTGAGGAAATAGTTACTGAGTGGATCCAGAATAGTTCGTACTCAGGTAAATACCTAAGGCTGGGAGGGAAGCACGAGCTGTCAGTTCTGGAGACTGGCAAATTAAGAGGTCCATGAGGCTTCTAAGCAGGAAGTGAGTATTGGGCTAAAGTGAAAAGCACTGGTGATAGAGTTGTGATACAGTTTTAACTGTTGTGATACAGCACTTGTGATAGAGTTTTAACCTGACCGTGTGGAAATATAGTTCGTACTCAGGTAAATACCTAAGGCTGGGAGGGAAGCACGAGCTGTCAGTTCTGGAGACTGGCAAATTAAGAGGTCCATGAGGCTTCCAAGCAGGAAGTGAGTATTGGGCTAAAGTGAAAAGCACTGGTTGTGATACAGTTTTAACCTGACCATGTGGAAATTGTCTTGTTCTGATTTTTATGATGGGACCTTGAAAAACTGATGGGAAAATCTACATATTCTTATGGAAATTTTATGTTCTGCAGAGGCTGAATTTCCAACTTGAAAATCAAAATAAAATCATGATGACAGAAAAACACCAATCAGCCCTAAGCAACTCTCCACTTGTCTCCAGAAATCTGGGCCTGTGATTGATTTAAGTATGCAGAGAAATGAACAGCCAGGGGCTTCAACCTTTCTCTCTCTCCTGTGGGACCTGGTATCCATTTTTCTGTACGTTAAAGCTGTCTGTCTCCTCCTGTCCCTGATAAGATAAATTCAGTGTTATTCGAGTGCCAACACCTCCTCTCTGAGGTTCTCGGTGGCTGCTCATTCCCACTGCATGCCTGTGACGGGGAGGTCTGAGACCTGCCCAGCTCGTTTCACATGTTGCAGAGCCAGTCTCTTCAGCCTGCCCGGGGTAGAGGAGCAGAATAGCACTGAGAAGCAGCTTTTCTGGGGGAGTGAAACAGCAAGAAACAACGTGTAGCTCACATCAGCCTTGGAAGCAGATTTCTGTGAGTTCCTAACTTGCTCCCAGCCTGCTCACCTGGTATCGCTGGTACTCAAGCATTCAAAAAGCTTTTTACTGCTGCTCCTTTTGGGGTGTTTTTGTGCAGGGGGAGGATAGAGGACTGAAAGCACGTTGGTAGACATCTGGGAGGGGGGACACAAAGGTTTAAGTTTGAATCCTATCAAGTTCATTCCTCAAGGGAGGGGAAGAGACCACCCACCCCCATTCTGCACAGCTATTCCAGCGTGCAAAAGCCTAATAAAGAGGATAACGGATTGATTTAACCTTTGAGGGAGCTGTGCATTGGCTGCTGTGCACGCATGGCCCCCGGCTCAGTGTGTGTCCGGCACTCACGCATGCAGACACCCCCGCCACGGTGCTCCCATCACATGTGTCGATCCATGTGAGAGTAGCTCTGACACGGTGCAGGAGACACTCGCCCACGCAGATCTCATTAGCTGTCTGGAGCAGAGAAGGATGTGAACATGACTGGAGAAGTCCTGGCCCTCCTTCCCGTCTCTCTCACACACCCATGCAGAGGGAGGGAGGAGAAGGGAGAGAGGGGGAAGAGAAGAAAAGCTTTTGGGGGGGATTAATGAGCACGGCTGTGCTATAGTGATGAATTTTTCATCTGGCCTGAAGTGTAATTGTATCGCAGGGATTAGTGCTCTGGGGAGCTGTTTGGCTATTGCTGTTGGGTGTTTTTAGCTGTTGATGCACAAGGGGTAAATGCTGAAGTTGGTTGTGGTGTGCTGTAAGGGGAAGCAGGCAAAGCAAAGGTGACTGGAGTGCGCTTTGAAGCAGGAAGGTTTTAAACATCCGTGGGGTCCAGCTTGCTGCTGCTGACATTGTTCACAGTGCTGAGCTGCCTCTAATGCTTTTGGTGGGGACAGCTCTGCTGTACCCCACAGCTCTGGGGGTGCCAGGGCTCTGAGGGGGGAAAAAGGCTGAGCTGCCCTCCTCCCTGCCCTGGCTGTTTGTCACAGCAGGGGTTGGATGGGAATAGGGGGTCCCCAGGGATCGTGGGACACTAGGATAGTCCTTCAGTGTGTTTCTGTGCCTTTCCCAAGTGCACAGGGTCTCACAGGGCTGGCTTCATCCAGGGTGTTGTGTCTGCTCCCACCCCAAATCCAGCACCACCATGCAGTTCTGGCCCATCATGTTGGCCGCATTTGTTGAAAGCTCTTGAAGCTGTAAGTCTGCCTGTAGGGTGTTACTGGAGAAGCAGAAAGAGGTACCTCTGTCAGGAGTCCTGGCCGAGGAGAAGAGCAGCTGGGGATGGAAACCCTGGGGAGACCCAGTGAGGATGAGTATGGAGAGGAAGATTCACCCCCTCCTGGCATTTAGTTATTCATAATCAGTAAAGAGGTGATGCTACGAGCATGAAGAGGCTTGCTAAGGTGCCGTCTCTTCATAATCTCTGCATTTGTCTATCAGTGGGAAGTGTTTTGCAGTCAGGTGTGATGCCTTCTCCTCCCGTGGAAGCTTTTTGGTCTCGCTGAGAAAGCTGTGGCGTAAACTTCCAGGAGTTTTACAGGGATTCAGCGTGTATTTGCAGATCAAACCATGTCTCTGCTTTGCAAGCTCACAGCTTCCAAATCTCCTCCCTAGCATAAAAGCACACTGTACTGAGCAAGTGCCCAGAGCTGAGAAGGAAAAGCTGGGTGGCTTTTTTTTAAATTTTATTTAATCCACGTTACAGCCAATCCATGGGAAATCCTGTTAAAAGATCAGTGCGGATTTTCTGAGTCGAGGGAAATGTTGCATCTCAAAGTTCTTTGGATCAGCTGGGCTTCGGGAGGACAGGACCGCTGGGAAGATCTCTGTACAAAAGCCGGGGGGGGGGCACATGCTGATCAATTTGTTGGCCCAATTCCTTCTTTTCTTGGTACTTTTCAAAGTAAAAAGGAAAAAAAATATCCCCTTCAGTGCGCTGAAAACATTGTGTGGTGCTTGTGATTGCTGCTTTTCATGCTGTTGGCTGCCTTGGTGCCATGCTGCCAAGGGGGGAAGCACCTGCCCTGGCAAAGGGGCAAAGCCCAGGTACGACAGGACTGCCACCCACTCCCTGGGATCCCCGTGTGCAGGCACTGCCAGGGGAGCTGCCTGGCTCCCTGTGGTTTCCATTACAGCTGCAAATGCCCTCTGTATGTTCTTGGTTTTGGGAAAAGAGCAGGAGGATTTCTAGGTGGCATTAATTTGGGAGGCTGGAGTGTTTCTTCCTCCTCGTCTTTCCCTCTTTATTTCTCTATTTCTTTGTCTTCTATCTAAACAATTTCAAATCCTCAGTATGTATTCCTCTGTCTTTTCCCAACCTGTGTGCATGGGGTGGGATAGCACGGGGGTGATTTACGTGCACGGGAGAGATTGGGTGGCCCAGCAGGCAAGCAGTGAGGGCTGGAGGACACAAACAGAGGGCACCGTGCTGTCCCACTTGCTGGGGATGGCTCCTGCCACATCCCCAGCCACGTCCTTGGTCACGTGTTGTGGGGCCACACCATCTATCCAGGACAGCATGTTTGCCAGGTCGTTGCACAGACCCCTGTTCCAGCGACACCCAGCCCTGCTACCAGATGGGAGCCAAATCGCTTTTCCCAGACACCCAGGGAACATCCCTTGCTTTCCACACAGGGCCCCATAAGGCAAAAATTAGCAGTGTTTCCCTCTACAAAGCAAGTAATTAGTTCCAGAAAGGGGACAGGGAGAAGCATGGAGAGAAAGGGAGCTCCCCTTATAAAATATTTACCTCCTCAGCCAACACCTCCTGAGAAATTTTGGAGGATGGTCTAATTAGGCTCAGAGCTCTGCTCCTGCTTCCTGCTTCTTCTGCCCTCCTCTTTGCTCATCCTTTATTAATGGGGCCTTTGCATGACATAACAGGATGTTTGTTTCCTAAGGGGCTTTTTATCCCTTTGTTCTTGAACAAGAAGGGAAAACACCATTACGTCTACCAGATGAGAGTTTTGTTAAAAGATGTGCAAAAAGGTATTTTTAGATTTATATGTATGTGTATGCACATATATATATTTATATACATACACACACATTCCTGAAACACAAGCGAGTCCTCCTTGTAAGTCCTTTTCCTGATATTTACCCTAAATGTATCTCTCAACTTCAGGAATTCGTTTGCAGTAACACCATGGCTCAAGGACAGATTCAAACCGAAACACGTGGGGTCTGAAAAAGTACCCAGCGACATCTTATTTGACTTTAATGTCAGAATCCAGTAATTGTTTTATAAAATTCGAATTTGCTAGAAGGGCTTAATGCATTTTTTAGTGGGGCTGAGTAATAAAGTAATTGTAGATTTATTGCTTTTCACACTAGGGGAAGATACATCGTTCCACTTGGGACCACTTAAGCATATAGTGTTTTAAAGGATGCAATTGGGCAGAATGGATTTATTAATATTTAGAGAAGTGTTATTCGCCTCCCTTTATCTTTTTTCCATTTGTACTTTGGGGAAGAAGTGGAAGTGTGGCTCTGCGATGCCTTACCCACAGCCTTTGGGGATAAACCTCTGGCCTGGCTCTCCCGGCTTCCCCAGAGCCTTCCTGGCAACCCCAAGCAAATGACCTCCTCCCGTCACAGCCCCGTGGTACTCGGGCACGTGTTTTTATCTCCAGCGTAAAGTGAACAAAGAAATTGCTCTGAATTTCTTTATATAGTGAGCAAGCTGCTGGAATAATATTGCCTGGCAAGCCATTATGTATTTTTTATTACGAAGATAGTAAAATATTGAAATGACTTCCGACACAAAGAGAAGAGCAAAGGAAAACACCCAGGAGAAATGATTTTATCTCAGAGGCTTTAATTGAATGGTGTAAAACATTTTTATGGCAAAAGAAAGATGATTTATTTTGCTCTTATGATCATCTATACTGTAAAAGGATGCCTTCTCTGAAAAGCTGTTTACCTGCCGTCGTGTATTTGGGGGTTTCTGCTGCATAGATGATTCTCAAGGATAGTTTTACGTTTTCCTCTCCACCCTTTCTTTTTTTTCTTACCACTACTAAAATTCTCCCTTGTTTGTGATTGACTCTGCAATGGTTTTGCATCCCCCTGAGTGAGCCGAGGAAGGCGGCGGTGAGCCCAGCACGCTCATTAGCAAACCTGAGCCTGAGCTTTTCCAGGGGCTGAGCCGGAGCCCTGCACACACCCTGGGACCATGCCGGGGTAGGAGGTGGCAGAAGCATCTCCTGCTGTCTCCAGGAGCCAGTCCCTTCCTTTGCTCCATTGCAGAGGCAGGATCTCTAAGAAAGCCATTCCCTCAAGGTTGATTTTTGTAACGTTCAGCTAACTCCCTGGTGAATGGGATTTGCCGCCTGGCGACGGTTTGTTACGCGATTTGGTTGTTTCCTGGAGAATCCTGGAGATGCTGTAATTTAGCAAATGGTTCTTGCAAAAGAGCCAGTTAGCCCTGTTTTTATTCCCTCTGAGTGGCCACGCCTGTGGTTGGAAAGCAGATTTCATTTTCAAGGACTAGACAGCCCTTTCCAGCCCCTCGCGTGCGCTGTGCCCAGAGTCTCATTTGCTGATCCTGGGTCATGGGAAGGGATGAGGCAGAAAACAGCAATGCCCTGGGAAACCTTGAGGTCTTTATTTTATCTGTGGTTGCTGGAGGGAGAGGTTCTCCCCTCCAGCTCTCGGTGAGGGTGCAGGGTATCCTGGCTTGGGTTTGTGAGGATTACGCAAAAGCAAACATAGTCCAGGAGGAACTCAAAATTCAGCAAACACCGCTGATGTGCCCTATGCCACAGGGATTCAACCACCTGGATTGGTGGATCAGGGTGAACACATGAACAAGCCCCCTCGTTTTGAGGGGCTGGATAGGAGCATGCTGGGTTTGATGAGGATGATGACCAGTCTGGCTGGTCCCATGTCCTCTCCCTGTCCAGTGAGCAGCAATGTGGGGCTGCAACTTTTGCATTCTGGCCCAGGATGGTGGGGAGAAAAGGGGCAGGCAGATGGCACTTAGTCCCACATGGAGCCACCCAGCTCCTGCCAGGGACCCCGAGGGGACACACAGATGGGTCACGCTTGCCTAGCGCCCATCCCTGGGACTGTGCCGAGCTCTGCCTCTGCTCCAGGGCTCTGGCAGAGCTCACTTTGCTGACACTTTTAAAGAGGGCAGCTGTTCTCCTTTTGCTGAAGCAGCCTCCTATTGCTAAGGCAAGATGATTGCATTTCATACCTTCCCAGCTCTAATTTGCACTTCTTTGGGGAAGATGACAGGACAAGTTACATCAGAGCAGCTGCTGTCTCACTAGGGTTTAAAGGGAAATGAAAGAAAACCCTCTGTATTTCTTGAAAATCATTTTAATGCTTGCAAAGTGGGCCTGGCTGACCTCTTGGGAGGCTGAACCTCTGTGTCAACAGAAATGGGGATGTTATAAGCCATGGAGGGGCAGGTTTTTGGACTCCTTCTTCCTGCTGTTTCAGTATATACCCCCAGATGGGGAGCTGCAATAGCATTACTGGTTCAATTAGTCCCTACCTGGTACCCCAGAGTACCTGGTGCTATGTCCCAAAACAGCACAGCTCATCCTGGATAGGAGCCAGTGGATCAAAGGACTTTTTCTGACAAGGCTCCCTGCAGACGTGACTGTCCCTTCCTAATAGAGGGGACATCCTGGTCCCAGTTACTGGGTCAGGGTTGGCCCATCTGCTGAGATGTCATCAGCTCAAAAAGCTGTTTCAATCCCATAGCCTTGCCTGAAGTGCAAATAGGGATGCCACAGGTGGTTTTCTTAGCAGCCTGGTAAGGGTGAGTCGCTCTAGGACTGAAAAAACCCCAAAAGAATCCTGTGGTGAAATTATACAGGAAAAAATGTGTGCTGACTTTGTAACGATATGCACATGCAAGTGAAACCACAGGCATGGTTTTGAGTGATTTCTGAAGGTTTGGGCTTTATTATTTTCTATTATTTTTTATTTTCTGGTGTGCTGGAGCAGACTGCTGACACACTGGAGGGAACCCGTGGGGTGCACATGTGATAAGGATTCCCTCACCATATTTCTATTTTTCTTATTAAATGCCGACATTAAAACTTGTCCATTTACTGTGTTAAATCTCATCTCAGTGTTTCTATAGAAACCAGCCAGCTGTTCCTTACAGCATGAGGATTCCCAGGCTGACCTCATCAGAGTCTCCCTCAGTGGCGTCTCTCCCACTCTGCAGTCACGCTGTTATCCCTGTGATACATCTGCGGATACGACCTCCCCTTGCGTCACTACCCACCTGTAATCCCCTCCTCCATCCCCTGCCACCCAGTTCCCCCCCATCACCCCAAGTGTCTGAGGATGGCAAAGAGTTCCTGACACAAAGGGGCCATATAAGACCATACAAGGCTGGTGTTTGCAGAAAAGCACCATCGCCGTGGTAGCAATGATTTATAATTCCTTTCTTCTTCTGACAGTTCTTTGCCATTTACTTGCTGCTGAAGGAAAACTACTCTCTTAAAATGCTCCAGGAAGGATTACCGTTTAAATATTCCACTGGAGGATTCACGTACCTGCGTTATGTGACCAATAAGAAGAGAATCCCCTTGACTACGTTTGACTTCCAAGTGTTAAATCTGCACATTTTGCAAGCTCGCTGCCTCTTAATTGGCAAGAAGCATCTGCATAAATCCTAACACGCCTATTCCTGCCATGGCTCTGCACATGGATCAGGGATGGCTACAGTGGGGCCCCCCGAACTGGCAGCTGCCATTGCAGCATCCTGCACTTCTCCAGACACTGTTCTCACTTCTCTTTGCCCATGTTACTTTGATATAGCATGCTGTTTCCCTGCTTTTGGCAGTGGTTTTGCCCCAGTGAGCAAAAGGCTCACTCCTACCAGCCTTTGTGCACAGCAAGCTGTTTCCCCCTTCCCATCTCTCCCTATAAAGGAGGCCAGGCTCAGAGGAAAGCAGGGCATGGATCAGGTCATGCATCCAGCATCCCATCCCTGGGGAGGAAGGGACATGAGCTTTGTGTCTGTGTGTTGGCACAGCATCCCTCCTTGTGTCTGCAAAGCAGAAGTCCTAAAGCACTGCAGGGGGTGCAGTCCTGATGCTTCACCCCATGGCTCCTTGCTTGCTCAACCTGGGCACTGGGGATTTGAATGGATACATACCCAAAATGGGGGATGTTTCAGCTGTGTGTGGGCAAGCCCACCACTCTAATCAGCTGGGTGACCTGCCACTCCTGTTTGTCCCTGGGACAACAGATATGGCTCAGAAGCCAGCACTTTTAAGGGCAGATGTTGCTCACTGTCATTGCCTTTCCCTTCTTCGTAGCTTTCATCTGCTGCTTTGAGACCATCTTATTTTGCCAAAGATTATTGCAAAGTCAAGGGCAACATCTTCCTTTTAAATGAATGACAGGGTTTTTGTCCCTTTAACCTGAGCTTGGTCAGTCTTTGGGGCCTGGCTGGGTTTTCTCCTCAATCAGGAAAAGCAGATGAAACAAATCAGATAAACTTAGAAATGCATTGTGGGATACTTCTTCAGAACATCCATACACCCCTGTTTCCTCAAAAAGCAGGTGAAAGCTCTCTCAGTCCCATTTCCAGGGTCACCTTGAAGCATCTCCTCAGCAGTTAAGTCTTGAACTAATTTTCCCAGTTAACCAACTCCCAATTCTCTTGTATTTACTCCAACCTACCGATATGCACCCAGACCTAGGAAGCTTCTGCCTACTTCTGCGTTCACCAGGTGCCCATGGTTAGTACTTCTGAGTGTCTCCAGGTCCCCCTCCCATAAAAGCAGGTGCTAATGTTTAGCCTGCAAGAATGGTAAGTAGCTCTCTCTTCTCTTTCAGTCTGGCATGTGGTTGATGGAGCTATTAACACCCCAGGCTGCAGCAGGGAGGTTTGGGGTGAGGGCTCTGCTCTGGGTGAGTTGTGTTGAGAAGGAGAGGACTGACAGCAAGGAGATAATGTCCAAGGAGAAAGGTAAGAGGGAATCCTAGTGGGTTGCTAAAGAACTTGGGTTAACTTGTTTTACTAGGAAGGTGCCCAGATCTAGGTTACTATTTGGCAATTGATTTTTTTTAATTTTTTTTTTTCCCCCTCCTTAAATCCAGTGTAAGGGGGGAAAATAAAGCTCTTGAGTGTGTCTGGAGTCACCTGATTCAGGCAGCGTTTTCCCTGAGCTGTTAGCCTAGGGCAGACCTGCCAGATCCTTGCTGCAGGCAGGTCACTACACAGTGAAAGAAAGGAGACCCCATGAGGGTAGAGCTGCTGCTTGGTGGTCAGTGTGTTCCTTCACCTGTGTCTGGCTGTCCACCAGCCTTTCTCAGGGTTACTCCCAGTAATGGGAGAGTAAAAACTCCCTTTATGTATTGAACAGTGATTTGTTGGTGCATCCATCTAGTCCTAGAGTTCAGGAGAATGGCTAAAAAGTGGTTTAACAGTAAAGCAAGGGAGAATGTAAACACTTGAACTTCTTTGGAAACCTCTGCAGAATTAGCACCTTTTCAAGTTTCCCTATTCTAGTTAAAGAAACAATATGGAAAGCTGTTGTTTGTTGCTTTTCCAATGCTGTATACTAACACAAAGCCAGCAGAAAGCATGGGACAGGTGCACTAATGCAGAATGATGCTGAGATCAATATGCAACTGAGTAATTGCCAGGAGATATTCAAATGACCTTCCAGAATAAGGAGCACTTTATATGATGAAGCCAACCAGAAAGGACAGCTAATATGGATTGGTTTGTATGCTAGACTTAGTTGTCTTAATTGTTGTGAGAGTTATTGCTGCTGTGAGAGAATAGAATAGTGAAAATAGAAGAAAAATGATGTGTGGGTAGTTTAGGTATACAAGGAGTGGAGAAAAATTAAATGCAAGGGTGAAGGGAAATTTTGCAGGGAGATGACTTGTCTCATAGGGTAAATATATATCTAGGCAATATATTGGCAATATATATTTTGGGGAATCATTTTGACTACGAACATCAATGGTTCAAACAAAGTGAAAGAAGATTTAAGAGAGCATAAAAGGACAGAAATAGGGTTGAAACTGTAGACTTTAAATACCTCAGCCATGAGATGGAAAGTAAACAAATTGGGAAAGCAGCTCTTAATAAATGAGTGGGGAATTGGAAATAAAGCTGCTTCCTCTACTGTGATTTAGGGCTGCCTTATCATTCCCTGCTGTAGCAGGGGTTTGTGTGTGCCTGGTGTAATAAAGCAAACCTCCCTCCCAGGCTGCACAGGGCGGAACACATGCTGTGTGGCTCTGTGAAACCCAGCACATTTAAATGGAGAAAAGCTGAGTTCATAATAACTAAGCCATAAATAAAGGGTTTTCTATGTAGGAGCCTTTTTATCAAGGAAGAGAAATGCAGAGCATCTCCTTTATCTTGGCTTCTGGCTGCCCTGTAACTTCTGGCGGTGGCTTCTGAGCCAAGACCCACCATGACCTGCAGAGGAGCAAAACTGGTGTCCCCTGAATCGCCTTTCAAAAGGGGGGTGTTGGGAGCAGGTCACTGAGCATCTGAGCCCAACCCGCTGCCTTCCCACTCAACCACTGCAGAGCTCGACCTGAACTGTGTCACTTGAAAGTCCCTTGGCTCTTCAAAAAACGATTCAGTTTCCTTTTTGCTCCTCTGTGCAGCAAACCCAGCTGTGGAAATGCTGGAAAATTAGCATCTTATCACATCTGCGCACACGAAAGCCCTTAGAAACACTCTCATCAGTATGCTATGGGCCACAAGCACTAATAGGCGGAAACAGCCAAATAAATTTTGCCCCCATTCCACCAACTGTGTCATATCAAAATAACCAGCCTGGTGCCAGTTCTCTTGCATTTCACATCTGCTGGAATGCCGGTGCAGAACACCAATAAGCAGAATATGGTGGACGGCAAAAAAAAATCCTGTTTGTATAAATAGTCCATTAGGTTGCATCACACCAGGAAGCATTTTTGCTTCTGCAAAAATCCCTGGGTAGTTGGGAACTGCTCACCAGCTGAGTTTCCGTAACTCTGGCAGCAGTTATGCAGGCTCTTAACTCCCACCTCGATGCCCCTGCAGCTCACATCATCTCTGACCAAGCTAATAACATCGTGCGCTGGGTCCAGACAGCAGACTGCATGCCTGGGAGCTGGGGGAACCAATTCTTCTAACCTGCAGCTGTGGTTTGTTAGATGATGGCTTTATGGGACATGTAACTTCAGTTCTTACCCGGCTTTTGACACGGATCTGCTCTCATCCTTACAAAAGAGCCTCCTGACTTAAATCCAGGTATGACTTAAGTCTGATTTCAGTCAGAGCAGAGAGGCTGAGCCCTGGCTCCAGCTACCTGCTTGCCTATAGCCATTTGGGCAAAGTAATTTTCAGGTTAGTTGTCCTTCTGCAGCTTTTCTGCCTTTCATGAAGGACAAGCAGGTTGTAATACCCTCCTATTCCTCCCTGCCCAGGTGCATTTTATCACCTTTTTAATGTATTAGTTGCTCAGCGTTGGAACACACAGGTTATTTAAATGCAATATATTTTCTTCCTCCTTTAAAAAACTGCCATCTAATTTGTGAAAACAAACTGATCTTCTACCAAATCCCTTTTGACTCAGAAGGGATGTGTGAGAGATGCTCTTGGATTAGGGACCAGAGAGGTCCAGAGGTCTCTGTGCTGGAAGTTCCTGGGCTGGGAGCAAAATCACCCCCAGACTGGCAAGGGGAGTGGATCTAGCACAAACTAAATAGGAGAAGAAACCAGGACTTGCCAGGCACAAGTTGCTCAACATCATCATATTTCAATATTTATAGAATGCTGTCGCCTCTCAAATGTAAAATTGTGCCGTTATCTCTGTATGTGCAGATACACTCACTTCACACGAGAACTCTTTCAATCCCTTCCATTATTTCCTTCATAACCAAAGCAAAGTCTTTAAGAGCTTGTGTTCACTTTCCTTCTCATGTAATAAGGATGGATTAATTTTTTCTCCAGTGCACAAAATCCCAGGCAATGCACCCCAAAAGCACTGCATTTTGGAGGTACTGTTTCATGGCTTTATGAGGACTTGAACTCCCCAGAACCATCACCATCTCATAACCTTGAGGTTCGCATCTATACTAATTTGTAGGGTCTAATGATGCCTTTTTCTTGACAGATCTACCACAGATTAATGGGAACTTCCACCTGAAAAGCTGAGTTGCTGAAAATTACAGTTTCCAAAACTGGGACTACTGGGGAAAGTAAGTTTGGCAGGAAAAAAGCATTACCTTATTGTGCTCTAATCATTATTTCTGCAAATGTTGTCTTCAGGGATACCTTTAAAAGACGAAAAGGGCCCTATTTCTCACCCCAGGTAACCTCACTAAAACCAGAAAAGCTTCGCTGCTGGAGAAGCATTGCAAGTTTTGAGCAAAATAAGCACCACCCACCCCAAATCCACTTACCTGCCTGCTGATAAGATGCCTGATGTTTCCCTCCCCTTCCCCAGCCAAGGTTTTTTGTCATTTTTATGCAAAATTATGCGGATCTGCCCTCCACATTTTGTGATGTGAAAGATGTATCTCAGCTTAATTATTTACCCTGTGAAAACACATTTCACTCCAGGCAGATGGCTGCTGGCTGGGACAATTTCTCATTTTCTGGCAACCTCAAGACCTATAGGGACTTTATGTTGTACCATATAGCTTATGCTTGTGTCTGTGCAGCCCCAATCAATCTTTCCTTGCAGGAACAGATCTGATTTTTAATAGCATCCCTGTCCTTGTTTTATCAGGGACTGTCAACAGCATAAAGGAATGCCTTAATAAATAGTGATACATAAATACTGAAACCCTGTATTTACCACATTCGGTGTACTTGCTGAGCTGTTCATCATCTAATGTTACTGGTGTTGCATGGCAACCAGTGTTTAAAGGTTTGCTGACTCAAAGAGCCTCTGTACTTTAAAAGGTTTGGTATATTTATTTGACAACCTCTAGCTTCAGTGGGTCCTTTTTCATCTTTGTGTAGCTGATGTTGATAATGGTTACGAAAACAATTTAATTTTGGTTTCCATAAAGCTGGGTATTTAGTATTTGTATATTATTGCTATTGTGGAAACAAGGTTTGGGCCTATCAACAAGGAGGACCCAGCATGTTTCTTAGTTTCCAGGTGTATTTGGCATCACGCACCATGGCATCATGTCCATCAACTGGAGCCTCAGTGGAAGCACCAGCCCTGTTTGCCGAGCTGCTGTCTCACCCAGGTGTTCTTTTGGTGATGCTCAGTGGGTGCCCTGCTGATGGCTGGGCCAGGCAGGGGGATGGCAGGCAGCATGGGATGGCGATGGCATGGGTCTCCTTGCTCGTGGTGCTGGGCTTGGTGCTGAGCCGAAGTGCTGTTGGCAGTGCAGGCTATTGGAGATGCTTTCCCCTCTGGAGACAGGTTGGAGAAAACCCAGGTCAGCAGCCAGACCTCTGCTTCTCTTTAGTTGTTCATGCCAAATGGAAATGGTTTCCAATTTTATTCGGGACGGAGAAAAACTTCATCCCAGAGGCTGTTGGTGTAAGACTGGAATTAGTCATTAAACACCAACCCAGGCAGGTTTTAGGGCGGTTGAGGTTTCATAGCACAGATTTTTACTGTAGTAAACATACCAGTACGTAGCATATAGAATTACAAATTCCCGATCAAAAGGTACCAAAATGCTGTGTAACCACACGGCATTTTCCATAAAGTCCTCCCGAGGCCTCTGGCATTCCCGGTGTGTGCAGTGCTGTAGGTACGATGCTCAGACATGTTATGGGGCTTGGCAGCCGTTTGGTTTTAGTATGTTGCATTATATTACTAAATACCAATGCTGTGGTTAGCTACAAATTAATTTTTATCTATTAATGGGATGAGTGTTGGATTGATACTAATTTCTGAAGTTTGTCTGTCACTTCTGCATGCATTTGCTGAAGGGTATTAGTAGTCTCCTGGCTGTATATCAAGATATTACAAGAGGTCCAGACCTCAGTGAATCTTTGTTTATTCAGTCCCCTGTTTTGAGTTCCAATTTTCAGCATCAAGGGAGTTTTCCATTGGTTTCAGTCAGTTTTACCTAAAGCCTTTTGGAGAGAAATGATAAACTCTTTTTGATTTTTATGCAAGAGAGGCTTTGGGGGGAGGCCTTCTCTGAGATGGGAGTGGGGGAGAAGGAATAATTTATTTCTTTCCTGGAAAGCCTAAGGATGAAGGGCATTTTCTTAAGGGGGAAAGCAACAGCAGAGCGATGCACGGCCTGCCATCTGGGTCTGCCAGGCTGCTGGGTGTTTCAGGCTGCCAGGGCTTTGGGTTGCTCATGGGAAACAACCTTTAGGGAACATCAGGAGTGACGATGCAGGTGAGAATCCTCCAAAAGTGAGTTAATGCTCTTGTGTGTCTACCACAGCAGTGCAGCTACACCTTCCCTGGGAAGCTGCTCCTCTTCCATCCCACACACCCTGGAGAAGGCAAAGTCCTTATTGGGCAGTTATCAGCTCATGGCCAGGCTGTTCCCCCAGCCTCCTGGACCCATGCTAGGTGAAACGAGGGCTAATCCATCCTGGTGTCTTGTTCATGCCACTAGAAAAAAATCACAAGATGTTTTGAGGGGAAAAAAAAAAAAAAAAAGATGATGCTGGAAGTTGTGGCAACTAGGGCATCTGGGTTGGCCTTTCCAGGCATTGTCAAGTCATGTTTTGCCTCCTGCTGCCAGCTTGATGTATTGTCAAAGGATGCTGTGTTTAATTAATACCGTGTGCAAAGGTTGCTGGAGAGGACATGGAGTTTGCTTATTGAAAGATCAGTTTTTCGAAGCAAGCATATTTTAATGAAAGGAAAGGTTACCCTTATGTTCCCCACAGGTGGGAGGAAGCAGTCATGTGTGGACTTCTTCCACAGATGCTTCATTTGTGTGGATTTCACCACAGCTGTATACTATTGAGTTGTTCTGCCAGTAGTGTTTTTTCCAGCTTCACCCTCCAGTGCTCTCATTTCACTTGGGATCTGAAGGAACTCTGCCTATTGGGAATACCTTCCACTGTCTGAAATCTTGACTAACAGCACGTGCAATGTCAGAGTTCCTGCTAAGCAGCCATGCAATGCAGGGCTTTGCCCAAGGCCCTTTCCTTTAC
Organism: Eurypyga helias; assembly: GCF_000690775.1. Lineage (NCBI taxonomy): Eukaryota > Metazoa > Chordata > Aves > Eurypygiformes > Eurypygidae > Eurypyga > Eurypyga helias. Next base: position 54,318 of record NW_010241818.1, on the reverse strand, counting down.
CTGGGACCCTGGTAGTGATTTTTTTAGCACCACCAGCAGCAGAAAAAGATCAACTATCTCAGACCTTCTCTCTCCTACATCATTGCAAGATGCATGTGGAGCCAGAAGAGCATCTCCCATACACGGTTCCCTGCCATGCAAACCAAATCCGCTGGTGTGAAGATGTGGCTTAGCAAGTGAGACTGTGCCCAGAAAACTGGAGAAAACTGCTCCACATCCCATGGCTGGCTGCTGCCCAGGCCTTTGGTGGTGAATGGTACAGCTGCCCAAACATCCTGGGCTCCATGCAGGAAAGAGCTCTTGACCTTCATTTTTGTTCAGGCCAATGGGGTGGGTTCATCAATGTAAATATTTAGGAGTGGAGCACATTTCCAGGAAGATGATAACAGTGGTAATACTCTGCAGGTTGTTTTCTAGGGTTTCCATTCAAGAGGGTTTTGGAATTGAGCAGACTCATCAGTGGTACATCACCCGATGCTGAGGATCCTTTTGTAAGGTACTGACATAAAGAAAAGAGGAGGAGCCTGGGGGTCAGGAATCCAGCAAGCAGCCTCATCATTATTTTCTTCTTCAGACACAATATTAGTAGCCATTTTTGAAAGAAGAAACAACTTTCAATTATGCTGCATTGTAACATGGTGCTTTTTGCATCCTACATACACCTTGACAATATTTCATTGTTAACACACATAAAAACACTCAAGCAAATGAAAAGGTTGCTATAGGCAACCTCCTTCTGACACTGCAACATTAATTGCAGGACTCCCTGAGTGGATCAGGGATTCCCTACCCATTAGCTAACTATATTGACAAGAAGATAGCAGCTAGAATTGAGGAACTGAGCTGAGCTTTGCCTTAAAACGGCAGTTAAAAAGAAGTTTTAGCTATTGCAAATTATAAAGGACTAACTCTGTGAAAAGATCAAGGATTGGTTTTATAGAATGCAGTGGAATGAGTCTGGAAATGGCAGTTTGATTATGTTTTGGCCATCAGTTAAGTCAGTTAGGTGGAGAAGCATGCACTTTTAGAGGATTACTGCTTTCTGTCATACAGCCCGTGAGCGCTTGAGTCCTGGATGAGAACACACACCAAAAACTCCCTCTTACCCCTGAAGAATTTGCCAGGGTTTGCATGATTGCTAGGGTTTTCTTTTCCCATGTGTCTGCAACATTGGCTTTACACACCTCAGAGCAGCAGGACAAACCACCCGGACTTGCCGCGAGGCTGCTAAAGTCAATCTCTGCTAGGGCAAATGCTTTATATTTAAAAAAGCATCCGTGGGCCAGTGGAAGCACAGCACTCGTGCCTCTTGAAGATACTGAATTCTTTCCTTTTGAATGCACCCCTATAGCTGCTGCTGACAAAAAGGACAGCATTCGTTATAAGCCAAACTTCCAAAAGGTTTTATAAGCTACTAACAAAACCCATACTTGCCCTATTTTTTTCCCTTAATTTTTCTAATTAAAATGTAAAATTAATCTTACTGGAATTAAAACTGGGGGGTTTTTTCACTCTCCTTGCCTGGGATCATTCTAGAATAAGGACACGCACATTCCTATTATTCACATTATGCTAATTGCTAAACCAGCTTATTGTTAGCTTTAATGAGAAGATTTTCAGAGTTGGAGAGGGCAGCGCTATGAGAGGCCAAGGAGGGCAGCAAACCAGATGCACGGCATGTGCTGGGTGTGCTCCTTCCATCAGTCCTGCCATGAGTGTTTTGATGTACAGGAAGGCATCTCTTGATCACCCCAGCTGCATACCTGAGCAGAGAATATCGCTGATGTGAGCACAAGCCTTTACGAGGGCTGTTACCTGGACACGACCACACAAATACCACTTTTTTTTTTTCCTAATGCAATTATTTCCATAGGGCCAAATTGTGAAAGCTGTTCCTTGGTAATCAGCTGTTAGCACAGGTAAGCTTATGTCATCTCCTTGAAGAGTGGAATAAAGCTTGTGTCTGAATAATTACAGGCAAGCAGGTTCATCCATTATGGGCTCAACTTGGCCACTTTCCCTTGGGTTAGCCACAATAATTATCCCATGGGATTTCATGAGAACATCTGCAGACAGAGGCACTCTGAATGGAATAATAGAGTAGAAGAATCTGGCCCTTTTTCCCCCCTATTTTTTCCTCACCACTGTATCATAGAAAACCTCTGAAGAATGAGAAGTTAATGTTTCCAGCTGATTTTTTTGGTGAGGATGAGAAGTGAGGATTGGGTGAGTAGACACAGCAAATATGTTTGAGAGAGGGAAATATATTCAAAATGGAAATTTTTCAAAATGTCGTCAGCAAAACAGAGGAAACAAGGAAAAAAAACCCAAACACAAACCCACGACAATGCTGTCCACAGGAGAAAAATAAAGGATTTTGGTCAAAAAATCTCAGCGTGAGTGAGGTACAAGTGGATAACACACAACTTGCCAGTTTTCACAGTTCTCAAGAAAAATGTTGCTGAAAAACAAACTAGAAGGGCAGTGAGTTCACTTGTGCTTTGCTTCACAGGCAGCACCCAGAAATGCCCAATTTTTCCCTTATTTTTGCTTGCTTTGGGAAGGCATCCCTGAGCATGTGCTCCTGGGGTGGATCCATCCTGCCCGGCTGCGCAGAGCTCCTCTGAATCATCTGCCCCCACGTTTCACAGTGACCTGCTAATGACAGGGAGAAAAGCCCCATCCTGGTAAAATCCACGTAATGAAATATGACTGAGCTAATGTGCACTGCCACCAATTTCCCAACTTAATGCCTGTGAGCAGCCTCACGCAACACATCAGTTGGCAGCAGCGTATTAAGTGTTACTTCTTCAAATCGTGCAGCAAAGGGACTTGTCACTTCCATTTCCTTCACGGGAGCAATATTTGCTTTATAATCACGTCAAGTAAGGGAGGAAATTTTTACTTTCTTTTGCTTAGTTCTTGGGCTGTTTGCCCAAAATTTCTGGTGGCTTTAGGACTTTGTGGAAGCAGGAGGCCCAAGGTGGGTGTAGCAATCCTCCAGCTCATGCACGTGGCAATGGCCCCACCGCTGCTCTAAACACAACATCATGATATACAGTATGCTTTTCTTGTGTGAAGCTCCCTGCTCACCTCGTTGCAGCAAGGGAAGAGGTAGAACCAGCTATGTATCTGCAATGAGCCCAGCTTTGAAAAAAATTTGCCTTAAAGCCTGGGGACTGCTTTCCCCTCTGCAATTGCTGGCACAGAGCCTGGGCACAGGCTGGTGCTCAATGTGCTGCTCTGAAGCCAGATTCACCCTCTGCAATGGCTGGCAGCCTCCAGATGGGATTGAGTTTGCCTTGCTTGGTGGTTTCTTGCTTTTCTGCCTTCTTCACAGCTTTGCCATTGAGAATGAAATCCACTGCATTGCTGAAAGAAGCCCTGTAGCTTCGTTGCAAGTGAATCCGCATCGTCCCAGCGCTTCTCCAGGAGCAGCGATCCGTCACGAAGCAGAGCAGCTCATGAGCCCTTGGTGTTGGCCATTTGAGACCCAACAGGAGCGCAGGATGTAGGCTCAATGAGGGTGTCCCAGGGTTCACGGCTTGGCACAGGCACCAATGGCATCACATGCCAGAGCGAAGGAAGCACTCCCTCCTGCCGTGACGTGTCCTAGCCCCTGGCACTGAGCAAACCCTTTCCCACCCAGTGCGTGGGCAGGCGTGTTTCCCCGTGCTGAGCTGTGTGCTTGGTTCTGATGTCTACACATTTGTTTGACAAAGAAAATATGCAAGTGCTTTTAGTTCCTCCGACTGACACACTATTGCACGAAACAGCAATGATAGAAGCACGGCTTAGCTCCAGCAACCGACGGCGTAAACAAATCTGTGTCCAGGACGCGTTGTCCATCAAAACCAGCCTCTAAAACCAATTTCCTGGCTTTTCCTTGTGCCAAGGCTATTGCACTAAGAAAGCTGTCATAGAAAACCTTTCTTGACCTGCCAAACTGGGGAGATATCATAAAGGTTATTATTTAACAGGAAAAGTAAAAGGAACCCTGCTGAGCAAAAGGTTGGATGATGGGGTTGTGCAGGAAGTGCTTCATGGGCATAAGGAGAGCTGAAGCTGTAATCCCTGGGCTAGGGCTAAATTATAGTATCTCTGTTATTTTCTGGTTTGGTTGCTGTTCAGTGCAGAAAACAATACTCCCTCAGTTGTTAACATTTCCTGCTAATGAATTCATATTTCTCCTGTGGAAGGTGGTAGGTGTTATGTGTGCAAGTAGTGTTTGATTAATCTGAACATTCAGACAGGACCTGAACCCAACCTTGTAGGGGAGGGAGTTTGGAAACCTGGAGCTTAACACAAGTTCTGGCTCAGCTCTATCTATAAATACCTCTTCTGCTTTCCTTCTGTTTGCTGGCGGGGGCTGGAACTGCCAAAATGCCCAATGAAATATTGCTTTTACGACCTCTCCAACCTGGCCAGATGTACCAGGCAGGAGGAACTCACCAGAAAAGCTGTTTGCCTTCAATTCTCAGCCTTGTTTTGCAAATTCAGAGAGCAGCCTGGCAACTTCAGGTGCTCAGCCAAGTGAGAGGGGGGACAGCCTGAAACGTCAAACAGCAATGAAATGTTGCAAGAGCATTCGGAGACCAAAACACGCAGCAGCACAGACAGGGAGATCGCAGTTCACACCTGGAGTGGGGAGAGGGTTAGACATGCAGCAGAAGGGAGCCTATTTACCTCTTGCAGATGAGATGGGGCTATAGCAGACTTCAGGGTTGCTCTAATCTGCCCCTACCACAGGGACACCAAGGGATCCCACATTCAACACGTATCATGCCTCCCTTTTGTGGTTTACAGTGTAAATGCCTTTGTCTGCACGAGCCATCCAAACTCCCCATGAATGGAGAGAAGTAGGCACCCAAGAGGGTGATTCATCTTGTCCTTATGGAGCTGTCTAAAATAGGTCAATGAATCATGCTCTAAAAATGCCTTTTTCTCCTACGGACTAGCAAGGGAGTTTCAAGGATGAGCTCAGATGTAGATGCTGTAGACATCTAAAGATGCATTTGCTGTCCTACCTCTCTATTTCTTATTTTTTGCGTGGGCTGGCCCAGGGAAGGCTTTTCACTAGCTTGACTGGAAGGAGCAGCTTTGCCACACAGCAAGTTTGCAGGTTTGATGAAGGGCCCTGGTATCTCCTATCAGCTGGGGTGCATCCATCCAGCCTCATGGACAGTGACACCCTCCTTGTAGGGTGTGCCCAAACCAAAGGCACCGTGGCTTGGTGGTGCATCTGCAGACTCTCTTCAGCAGCACACCAGTGTCTCTCCCAGGTACAGACAGTTCCTCGCACTTGCAGACAGTGGGTAGCAGCACTCAGAGGACTTAAGGTCTGTGTCACTCTCTCAAGTGCTGTTGGTCGGAAGATCATGGCCTCAGAGAAGTGGGTGGACCATTGAATAACTCCTGCACCCACATGCACACAGATATGGAGTGACAGCTTTTATTCTGACCAAGCTTGGTACCCACTAAGCTGATGAAAGGCTCATTCCTTGATCAGCCGTTTTCTTCCAGGCAGTACAACATCTTTTCTCCTGCCAGCTGGGCTCAGAATCCAGATATCTGCTCTTCAGCTCCCTCACAGACTCTGTTCAGTTCCTGACACCGATCCTGGCCACACTTCTGGTGCCATACCTGACTGATCAAACCAGGCTCATCTGTATCCATCCTGATCCCTCTCATCTCTCTGTCACAACCACCGTTTATTTCCACATGCAAATGTGCCATGCAGATGCCTTGAGCTTGTCGAGCTCCCTTAATGAATTGCTCAGGAGGGGTGGAGATGGGTCAGCCCTTTCCACGAGCAAGAACAGCCAAGGGCATCATGAACAAATAAGAATAATCTGTTTACAGCACTGTTGCTCCAACCTTTCTGGAAAGCTGTTTCTTTGGCTCTTCTGATTTGGCCACCTCGCAGCTCAGACCCTGCAGCCTCAGGCACGTGAGTCAGGTCTTCAGCGGAAGGGAGACGTCAGCTGAAGGTAGATATCTACCTGGCTCTGTATTTCATTGTGACTGCCTTTCCAAAGCCAAGCAGGGAATACTTCATATGCCAGGGTCCAGATGCCATCCGTACCTAGTCAATCCCAACACAATCAGCTAGCGTAGTAATGAGAAGAAGGTCATTTCGGGCGGTCACTTGGGCAGAATGGCAAGTGAACGGCTGACATTTGGCAGTTTAACCGATGTGTTCCTCAGCTCCTGAAAAAGCAGTAACTGGTGTAAACTATTGTACCTGTGCTGGCTTCAGTGGAATGTCAGAGCTGAAACCTTAGTACAATGTTTATTCATTTGTTTTCGGAGTTTAGTCAACCCAGACGTCTGTCTTTAACACAGCGCATTAACGGCACTGCCAACGGGCTCAAATTTAATTTTATGCATACATGAAAAGCATAACCAGTCGCTCCACACACTCCTGATTTACAGGCAAAATGAATAGCAGCTCTACCAATTTACAACCGCCTGATTGATGTTGTGATGTCTATAAAGCAAAATTAAATTGAACGGCATTATCTCCAGGAGGACGGCGATCCAGGCTGGAAGTGCCTTCCCTGCAACCGGCAGTGGGAGCAGAGTGGGTGTCCGGCTGTGGCAGCTCTCCTGCCCCAGCAGTGTCTCCTTTCCTCCTGCTTTATCTTTTCCTCTGCACATCTTGGATCGCTCAGGTGCTCGTTTTTAAGTGCTTTGGAACACAATAACGATTAACAGCCCCATTTGCTTGCTCAGCCGTGCACCTGCTTATCGGGAGAGTCATCTTCTGCAGATGATTATGGGATTACCTCCCGTCACTGCTCTCTGAGCACACCAATGGAGGTTGAGAGTCGAGTGCTCTGCGAAGCTTCCTGAGCTTCCCCGGGGCCACCTCGCAGTGGGGGACAACAACCCGACCCCCTCTGGACACCCAGGGCTGTTTCTTTTCCACCTCAGTGCGTGGCATAACATCGTAATGGGATCCTCAGGGAAGCCAGGCGGGATCCAACCATGGGAATGTGAAAGCATTGCTACCTTTAATTTTTAATTGCGCCTTATAAGTTGGCATTAAGGAGGATGAAATTTCCTGAAATTTTAATTGGCAAACCCATTGACCCATTTCCTTCTGCGTCCCTGGGTGGCAGCACAGAATACACATTGGGCTGGCAGGAGGATGTGCTTCATGCCAGGCCTGGGGGTGCGGGGCTGCGAAAAAACCCAAATCCTTTTCCAGGAGGATATCTGTCAACTATCAAGTGTGGATATTGCACGGGCCAGTTGCACTAGGTGGGTCTCTTCAGTCGCAGAGACGTTGGAGACCCTGCGCTGACAGTGAGGGACCTCCTCTTGTCCTTGCAGAAATCTCCCAATACTGGTTTTCCCCAATGGGTCTGGTCATCCCAGCCAGCTGGAGATTTCTCACAAAGAGATGGCACCCCTGCTCCACCCAGCAACTGGAAAAGAACTGAAAAATGGGGGAAATCAGAGTGAACAGTCTTCTCCCTTAAATCAAAACCAAACTGCCAAAACTTTCCCAAAAGTGTCAGTTTGGGTGAAGTTGTTGGGTGAGAATTCACTAAGTTCATCTAAGTCACCTTTATTCTACCCAAAGCATGTTGTGGCAGCTGAAGGTCTGCCCTGGGCCACTGAATATTTCAAAGGAAGCTCTAAGCAAAGGTGCAGACAGGGTCCCGGCTCTCCAGGAAGATGGCAGAACCAGAAATCCTTTTTAGAGGGGGGAAGCCAGGAGGAAATCCTGCCAGATGAGATTCCTGACATTGCTCTGCAGACTCAGGATGCTCCAATGTTTTGGATAATCACAGGAATTTGGAGTTGGGCACGGAGTCAGTGCCAAATGTGCCATGCAGGACTGGGGAATGGATTCCAGGGCTTTCCCTGGGAATCATTTATCCCAGAGTAGCAAGTCTGGGTACATAACATGTACAACACACGCCCCCGATGAGGCTCAGAAGACTGTGTCAACTTGACATCATTTTGATGTTTCGTTTTCATAGAATATACAGTATTGTTTAACAGTAAGAAAAATTCTCCTGGAAAGGGAAAAGGGCTTTAAATCCTCTTCTATATGAACATGAATTGAGAGTCATATATAAAATAACATCCTTGTTAATCGGGAGCCGTGTTAGAGACACCAACCTGACGTCAAATCCAAGCATAACAAAGAAGCTGACTGAATGACAGATTGCGTGGAAGACTTCCAGAAATGGGCTTTAAAATGCAGTTGGCCAGACACCGGATTCAACAGCATTTAGAGATGAACTCACCATTTAAAGTTTCAAGTTTCATTTTGAAGGAAAACAATGTGCTCTGTTACCCAGATGGAGGTTTTCTTTGAAAAGATGTCATTAACTTTTAAATGGCCTGATGTCATCCGCCATCGATACATCCACACACCTACGCAGGGGGAGCAGACAAAGCAGCTCACAGCAATCCACTTCTAGGTGACACGTAATGCCTTCACAGAAATAACCCCCAAACACCCAAACCCAGAGAACCCCAGAAATCTGCCTTGGTATACAAATGCATTTTTCACCCTGCACACAATATTCAGCGATAACACAGCGTTTCCTAGGGGAGAGCAATCACAGGAGATGGGAGGAATATATTCAATGCAAGCCTCAAATTAGGATTTCCTACCTAAAAAAAATCAGATAAAATCCTTACAGTGTGGGGCAGCTGGGAAAACATTCATAATTCAGAAAGGCAGATGCTGCCTTGAGCTGCAGGGAGGTACAACCCGGGGAGAGGAGAGCAAAGCGTTGCATACGATCGATACAGCAGCAGAGCAAGATTCCAGCTCGGCTGCCTCCCCACGAAACCGGAGCACGCGCAGCCGAGCGGCAGCGCCGCTATTAATAAGGGTTGCATTAAGCAGCTTTTCCAGGAAGCAGCAATGTGTGTTGCCCTCTAGATGACAGCAACGACACCGAACAGTATATTCTCTATAGAGACGCTCGCTTTTCTCATCCCACCTCCGGCACTAATGCTTTGCACGCTTAGCCCTCGCCGCTTTGGAAATTAAGATTTAATAGGGATTCATAAGGTGGGTTCTTTTATGTTGGTTTAATGCTAATTAATTATTCAGGGTATAGTTGAGAGCAACTCTGGAAAAAAACAGCTGACATTTCAGCATTATGCAATATTAGTGGCAGTATTATGCGACTATTATTTGCAAATAGATGTGTCTCCTTAGATTTAAGATGACAGCTCATTCCTTTATGTTAAACACCAGTTGAGATTATTAAAAACATCTATCGAGGCTTTAGCGTCTCTGCAGTAAAATATTCATCAGTTCCAGCTTGTTAGGGCTCGAAAGAGCAGATATATTTTTAATAATCAATTGCCATTTAAAACACCATAACATTCCAATTAGACAGGAATTAAATGTCCCAAATAAATTAACTTTGCATTTAAAGTGTTAATTGAATAAAAATGTGTATGGCTTTGAAATATTGTTCCTTCAGCTCTCGTTCGAGTAAAGGTGAGTCACACAACATGAAACGTGAGTTTAAAAGCTCATTCTTTCCGCTCGGGCTGTGCGTGTGTTCCTCCCCAGATTGTTCTCGCAACAGATGAAATTGCCACACACCGAGAAATCGGCCCTATTAACTAAATACCTAATCAAAGTCTTGACACTACAATTTGCCAGTCGGTCTTGGTTGGTGTCTTCAGATCCTCAGCACTTTGCGAGGGCATCACAGAGCTGCAAGGTCACACGCTGGTGGGCACGTGAGTGGCAGTGCCCATCACACCAGCCCGAGACCCGGAAAATAGGAAAGCTTGCCCATCTGGGAATTGCTTATTTTCAGTAGTGTTTAGGTCATTGCTGATCCGCTCTTGATAGGATGTGATAGTTGATCAGGGGCATAATGGAAAAGAGGCTCCAGGCATTCCCACGGGATCATCACAGGTCTTTCAGGGAATCCTTCCCACCCACAGCACTGATTCATACCCCTGTTAGCAGCCTCAGCAAAGGGGGATAGAAAACAGACTGTGATAGCTCCTAGAGCTGGAGACAGCCTCCCCAGATCAGTTTTAATCCACGTTACTGGAATGGGACCTCAATGTTCCCCTGCTGGGAGATTTACACACTTGCAGTGGTGAAAGAGAAAGTGTTAAAGCCTCCTTTTACCGTAAGCGTTTTCCACAACACTAGAATTTAACCTAAGAAGCCCTACAACTGCGTATGCTCGCTCCCTGTTTCACTGCGTTTTGGTGGTGCATGTGGAAAGGAGCCTTCCCTGGTGCTGAATTCTCACTGCCTGCTCGTTCAGCAACTCATCTCCAGCCAAATTTTACCTCCTTCCCTTGTAAATATGGATTAACATCCCTCACTGCATCTTCTCATCATCAAAACAGTCTCTCCAATGCCTAGCTAGAAGGCAGGCAGACAATAGCAATTCTTTTTGTACGGCAGACGTGCTGCACTTCGTGTTTGAGCCTACTCAACCCAAGTGGACTGAACATTAAAGATTAGGGAAAACGGACACGTACAGAGTAGCTTCACGTTGCTCGAAGGAAGCAAGTCAGAGGCCAAACTTGGAACAAAGTCTTGGTCACCTATGAATAGGTAAGAGTTGCAGAATCTCAAACTCCATTATTCCTCCTTAATCCTTCTGGAACTGCTCAGGTCTGAAGGAGCCAGAGATACAAATTGCATCCTCTGGAATTTGCTGGGGAAAAGGTCACACTTTCCCCATCCAGGACTGTTTATTCACCACCACAATTAGCAGAAAGGAGCAGAAAATACAACAGCCCACTTGAAGCAATAGACCAAAAGCCAGGGGCTTGACTGCCTCTTTTGTTTGTCTGGGATTATCCTTATATTTATTTTCTAATCCTCTGAGTGCATCTTCTTGCAGAGAGGAGCTTTCAAAATGCCAACACAGCCATGGGCAAGGATCTATCTGGAGAGCGGGATTAGAGGTCCTATCATTTAAACTGAAGGAATCCATTGAGATTCACTGGATGCCTTGCTGCTCCCCATTCTATTTATTGTTATTTTTTATCATTGTCACACTTTTTTAAAGCTTCCTGGGAATTAGAGATAGAAAAGGCTTATTAAGACATCCAGCCTCTCTCCCCAGAGGCAGATCAGGAATGATCCGAGTTTGTTTGGTTTGAGATGTACCAACCAGCAAAGGTCCCACCACTTCTTCAGCGTGGTCCTGAGCCTGAGGGCCGGGACGTGTCACAGCATCTCCTTTATTCCACCTGCACACGCGTGTGCCTGGAAGGTTAGGGAAACGGGCGACCTCAACACAGGATCGACCCTTTGAACACCTTGAGTAAGCAGAGATCTTGGTGGAGAGCAGCACAGGGACATGCGATTTTTGCAGGGGGAGAAGGAATATTTGGGGATTGTATTTTGTGAAGGAGATGGCTTTCAGCAATAATCTGTGTCTGGCTGAACATTTTCCTTCAAAACTGGCTTTAGGCTTTTCTCAGTGGAAAAAGAATTTGTTGCCAGCTGTGTGGGAAGTTCATGGTCCCTCCAAAGCACGTGAAGATCTTATTGCTTGGCCCCTGTTTGGGTCTGAGTGAGGAATAAGGCAGCAAGGAGCACTCATTTTTTTAATGCACTTTATTTGGCAGCCAAGCAGTTAACAAAGCATAAAACGCTGTAAAAGAGAGGGCAATGCCCTGCTTGCAAAACACTGCCATGTGCAAGGCATCCCCTTGCTGATAAGCAAGATGCACTCTGGCAGACCTGCTCAGGCTTTGTCAGGGGAAACCTGTAACCTTGGTTTAAATACGATTTTTTTTTTTTCATTTTGCCTTTTTTGCATTTAACGACATGTGGGTCCAGCTCAGTTGCTAAGCAACATCCCCATCGGGCCCTGGGTTTCCTTCCTCCTACAAATGGGAAATAACGACAACAAAAATCCCTCCGTGTTCACCGAGACGAGGTAAAGTCCCACGATTTAGTGATCTTAATTACATCCTCCCCTCGAAGGGCTTGGTCCTGCTGAGAAGGGAATAAGATATGTAAGTCCCATCACGATGAACACAGCTTCAAGCAGCGACAGGAGAATATACCTTGATGGGGAAAGCACCGTAAGGGTATATGGAAATAGCACAAACAGCCCTGCCACGAGCAGAAATCAGCGTGGACACCCACGCTACCTGCCCAGCGAGAGCCAGACCGGTCTCCTTTGTGCGTAACAGCGTGGTAGACTTGGCTTGGATTAAATAGACTTTAATAACCCCTCTCGCACGCTTCAGGGCACCGGGGAGGCTTTCTGGGGTGCTTGAAAGCTGCATTTTTGCACCTCGGTGTTGAGGGAGGGGTTCTGTGTTATACTCGTTGCTCTGTTTCTTGGAGACGCGTTTGGTTTTGCAAAATCTCTGCACCGTATTTCAGCCGTTTGTTGTTCGTACGGACTTCACACTGTTCCAACCGAGTTCTCGTGCTTAGGAGTTGGGGGGGGGTTTTAAGTAAAATTTATAGCCGTGAGCAAAAAAAAACTCCAAGTATTTGTGTTATCATATAATGTTTCTAGTGATAAAGATAGCAGTTGCAGAAGCTCAGGACGATCTTCCCACGCCTTTAGCTGTCAGATGAATCTCTAAAAGGCCTCTTTGTTTTGAGAAGTCTCCATTCCACTGCAGCCATCTCCAAAGGCTTTTGAAGTGCTGGAGATATTCAGCTCCCATTGTCTTCAAGCAAAGGAGTGACTTTTTCCCCTTCTACAGCTCCAGGGCGGATATCTCCAAGGCAGACAAGCAACCTTCAAGCACCCAAAACTGGAAGCTGCAGGGCCCAGATGACTTTGTTACCTTGCATCGAACAGCGAATGTTAGAAGAGGGAAAACACTGTTGCAGAAATATCAGATGTATTACTTTGGAAAGCTTCCTGGCTAATGAGCAGGAGTCAAGGCCAATTAGGCTGAGATGAATGAAGGGCTCCTATCTCTTTCCATGTGGATGGAGCACCCGCCCGGCACTGCCACCCTGCTTTGCCTTAGGCTTTTGCCTTTTTTCCCTAACACAGCAGCTCTGCGAAGCAGAAAGCATCTTGAGGAGCTTGCAGGGGGTTGAGGGTGATGTGGCGGGCAGGTGGCACATCCCACTGCCCAGCAGTGCCATGCCAATGTGAGTTACCCCCCACTCCCCCACCATCACACCAGCCCCGTGGCTGCAAGGGGAGTGGGAGAGAGAAGAGGAGAAGCACACTGTTAGCTCAGCGATTTCAAAATAAAGCAATTTTCACACCTGATCACAGCCTTGTCGCCGTGTCTGCTCGGCGGTAAACACACACACTGTGATCTCACCGCGTCGCTGCCAAGAAAAAAGTCGGAGTGAAGGTGAAAAGCGGAAAGCGAGGATTTTTTTGTGCTGTCCCGCGTACGGCCGGCAGAAGACAAAACCTTTCAGGAGTGCCTTTGATGAAGCTGTTTTCTCAGAAAAAAAACACAACAAATTGCAAACTCAGCTGGGAGTATTAACTTGTCGCAGGCAGCAGCACTGGGAATGCAGACCCGTGCCTGCTCCGATGGCCGGGGGTGATTTGCGGGCAGCCAGCCGGCTCGGTGCTCTCCCAGCCAACCCGCCTGCACCCCACGAGTGGGACTGCTGTCCCCAGACTGCCCACGGTGAACCGGGAAAGGCTCCCGTGCTGCTGCTTCTCCCCCCAGACAATGTTGGTCAGGGAAGTTTGAAGGCATGTGCTGATGTCCATCCAGCTGGATGCTGCGCTTGCACTGTACTCAGCTTGCAAAATGTGCTTAAGGGGATGTTAAACATGGTGTTTCCCCAAACCAGGCCATTTAACACCCCATTTAGTTACTACAAGTATTTTTAAGATTATAATCCATTATTATTCGTACTGCAGCCAGGCAGCCTGTCTGCGAGGTGCTGTAGTGAGCCCGAGCAGGTATCGCTCTTCTTCCCACAGTTTTCATATGCATTAATTATTACTTTGGGGTTTACAACACACTTGTAGGGTTAGGCTAATAGATGGAAAACAACTCCAGATTGTCTAAAAGTTGCAGATATCATTAGGTAATGAATAGTCATAATTTCTTTTAATTATTTTAATTAATTTTACTTAGTGGCATTTTCAGTAACTCTGCCATGTACACACTCACTGTTCCTCCCCATCGCTTGGGATTTTTGCCAGTGGCTTCATTACTTTCGGGTTCCTTTCAGCCTGTCTGTCTCAGGAGTGACAACGCTATCAAAATAAGGACGTTGAGCTGCCATCTGTACGGCAGGAAGCTGTTAGCAGCTCGTCATTTAATAACATATATGGTCTGCAGACACAGAGCCAAGGTTGGCAGGTTCCCCCACGTTCCAGGAATGCAAGCAGGGCAAATTTAGCCACATTTAGGTTCTTGTAAAACAAGCTTTTACAGAACTTCAGAAAAATAAATGTTTCCATAAAATGTGAGCACAATAGAAAAGAAAACAGGCTGGTTTTTTTTCCTAAGTGAACGTTTTCCTGCCTGTCTTGCAGCTGAGATATTGCAATTTTATGCTCGTGCATGTGGCCAGAGAACGGTGCTGAATAGGAACAGATGGGCAATGTATGCAAATCGCTCCAAGGAAATGGAGACTAACGAGTTCGCAGTGACCCAGGAATCCCACCATGGGCAGGCGCGGGGGTGGCAGGGCACTCAGCGGAGCTTTCCACGCTGCCACGTGCAGCCTCGCCAATGGGTGGATGCAGGGATAGAGGACTCCTTAGGAGGCTTTGCACGTAACTCATTGGTACCCCAATGCCAATGCGCTGCTCCAGATGCAGTGAGGACCTCCTTGGATGAAAACCAAAATGAAATGTTTGTCTTTGTGTGGCTTGCAGAGACTCTGTCACCACTCCCAGCACGTGCCAACCGCAGACTTGTAGAGCAGAACTCCCTGCAAGTGCGCTCAGAGGCGTCAGGATTAACGCTACGTGCTATCTGTATTAAGAAAAGTCCCATCCTGAACAAGGAGGGTCAGAATCTCCTTTAGAAGTGCCTGGTGTGCTTCTCCCAGTGCCCAGCTGGGACATCTTGTCCTTGTTCTGCACCTCTGTTGGCAGCCAGTCCCCAGCCATCCTGCCCCAGCCGTTTATACGACAGGGCACCTGGCTTTAAGGAAACTATCCCGGGTCTGAAGCTCACTCCCAAGGAGTTTGTTCCACATAGCACTAAGGTGGCAAACACGCTGTTAACTTCCACCTAACACCCTGAGCCAGCTTCTGCTGAAGACAACAGCAATTCACCACCTAATTACAAAGGGGATTCCAGTAGGTCATTTGCTGGCAGAGAGATGATAAGCTAGAAAAAACCATCAAAGCTGTCTTATCAGGTGGTGAATCTCCATTTAAGACAGTCAGACTGTGCCAGTTTGCATCAGCCAAGGATCTGATCACCATGTTCATAACACCAGTGTCAGAGAGGAACTGCACAAAGTGGGGAGCATCTCTACCCAGAGGAACTTTAGGTTTTCAAAAAGCTGTTGTACTGGGGTTTTGGTAGCAGTGTTGGACCACAGGTATGGCTCTTGTGAGAAGCTGCTAGAAGCTTCCCTGGCTTTTTCTTCCCCATTCTGAGTCTGTTTTGCCCATGATCATAACTGGTGAGTGACCCCTCCCTTGCCTTAACCCATGAGCCTTTCCTTATATTTTCTCCTCCCAATCCCACCAGTGGAAAGCGTGATTGAGGGGCTGCGTGGTACTGAGTTGCTGGCTAGCCCTAAACCATGACAGCTGTCCATTGATTTAGCTATAAAACAGAACAAATTCTTAAACTGCATATGAATTGGGACTTTAGTATTCTTTATCTACTTAGTGATATGGGTGGTAAATTTGTTTGAGCCAAAATGTTATAAAAATGCACTTTAAAGGCCTAATAAAACTGGAGTTAACATTACGCACAGCTTGAAACCTTGGGAATTGACTATAAGGCAAAGGAAACCTGCTCCAGCTCTCCTTCTAAAAAGCTGCTAGAATTAAACATACCCTTGAACTTGTCTGCAAGGCAACCTTGAGCGCACAAGCAGCCCACCAGCCACGCTGCCGAGACAAAGAGGTCCTGGTACACACAATTGGTACCATTGCTGAGCAAAGAGGAGGCTGTGCATGCCTTGTCACAGAAAACACTGCTCCCAGGAGCTTGGAGCTGTCTCCAGCACAACTAACCTTCTGCTGAAAGTGTGGGATGGATGCTGGGCTGAAGCATGGGGAAGAGAAGGAGACTTAAAGCAGATAAAAGCAAGAATCTTTAAGTGCGCTTGTAGTATGGGAATGGGAGTGGAAAGAACCTCCTGAGCCTTGAAGGGCAGCTCCCTGTTGCTCTGTCCAACAGTCCCCTTCACATCCCATATTAACCTCCATTATCAGTCTGGTTCAGTTTTTTCCCTATCCCCACCACTGAATGGCTGGTCTAGAAATTCCCTTCTGCGGAGAATGAAAACATCCTTTTAGCCTCTAGATAGTTTATACTTATTTGTTCTCATGCCAAAATTGTCCATTAGCTTAAATAGCACTCCTTTCTCTCTAATGTTTACCTCTCCAATGTATTCATAGTGAACAATCATCTCCCTGCCTTTGCTGCATCTGAACATGTCTTTTTTTATGCCTGATGCCACAGCAAATGCTTAATGTTCCACTGTTTTCTTTATCAGTATAATTGCTCTGCAGGTTTGAAATGCACACACTCATCATTCCAACCTCTGGATGAATATCCATCATTATCATCTTTTCTGATCTAGTCTCTCATGACACAGCTTGCCGGAAAACCTGGCAGCCCTTCCATGGCGAACTGCATGACCTTGCAGGTGCTTGTAGGGCACGACGTTGGACATCTGGGGCTTCTGCTCCCAGTTTCACGTGAATCTTGGGTCAGCGTTGAGCACTGAGTCATGAGTGTTTGACCTTTAAAGCAGTTTCCGATTTCAACTAGCGTTTCTGTTGCTGGTGTCCTAATACCAGATTAAAACATCTACCAGGAGAATTAAAAGGTCACTAAATCTGAACCTTTCATCTTTATGCCCAGAGGACTAGAAACAACATGCTGAGTGACAGTTGCTTCAAAATGCCTTTTAGTCCCAAGGAAACTTTTGGGACTCCTGTATGTCTAAATGCTAGAGTTTTGTGGGCAAAAAGGTTTCTGTCAGCAATTCTCCACTTTTGCCAGCTCTGTGCAAAGGTGCAGCCTCAGCCAAAGAAGGAGCCCCTTGTGCCACCAACGGCTGCAGGGATAAAATTCGAGCAGCCTCAGTTGGAGGGTCAGGGGAACGTGCAAAACCAAGCGTGAGCTGCCACAGGGCTGACGATGCCCATTTGGACATTAATGAAGTGACAATAAGGAGCCCAGGGAAGCAACCAAAGAAAATGCAGGAGTTGTGCCACCAACATGGGCCAGTTGGACCTTACAGAGGTTGGAGAGACCACCAACAACTGCAGAGGGAAGATAGAGTCAGCATTGATTTATTACTTTTCTGAAATGTATGTATTTAATAACTTTCTTCAGAGTCCTGAGATTCCCCCCATGCTGTGGATCTTGATGTCTCCCTCTCCAGTGGGGCTGGAGCCAGGGAAGGGAGTCTTGGCTGAGATGCAAGCACAAAGGCCAGGAACGAGTGACAGTCCCTCTGGCAACCAAAGGAGCCATTCCCAAGTGCCGGCTTGTGGTGAGGAGATAAAGTTTCTCGCAGTCTAACAGCAATGCAAGCATCAAATTGCGCAAAGAAAAAAGAAATATCCCAGTCCAAACCTGAGCCTGCACATGAAAATAGGGTGAAAATTTAAAATAGTCCTTGCAAGCTGTCCAAACCAGAGCCGCAGGGAACGCCGGCTGCTGAGGAAGCAGCACGGTGCAAGCGTCACGGCCAGCACTTCGCTTTCCCAGTCTGATGTCAAGTGCAAAGCAATGTGTTCACGTGACTGGCCCAGACGCCGAGGGGTGGAAGGACATGGGAGGATAGTCAGCACTGCCTTCAGGCAGTGGTAGAACCTCTCCCATCATTTGGACATCTCACTTCTGCTTTGCCAAACCATGTTTTTTCCACAGGTGCACGCAAAGTCCTGCTTGCCTTCCCCGCCCTTCCCGTGCCTTTTTGCTATTAACTTTAAGAAGAGGCTCAGGTAACCCCAAGATACCATCAACACTGCCTTCCAGTACGTCCCCAATGGCATCGTACTGGCGTGGAGCCCTTGAGCAACAGGTCTTCTGGAATCTCCTGGCATTGACCTCCCACTCGTGCAGACTCTGCAGAAGGACAGCTCTGATTAAAATATATTGATGTAAATACTCACTTGGCATACTCACTACTTTAGACACAGATGCTTTAGACCTCTCTTAAATGCGAAGAGTAACATGCTCCAATAGCTACAAAAATGAGGTGAAGAAGAGGAGCCGATCCTCAGCTGTGCTCCCATCGGAAGATGAGGCTGAGAGACAGCAAGTGCCATGCCAAGGCAGCACATCACACTGGCTGAGGGCATTGGGCCTAAACCAAGACTCAGGGAGGAACAGGTTCATTTGCAGATATTATAATAACTATAAAAATGCCAGGCTAATGAATCTTGTGACTCCCACGAAAGAGTTTGCTCCGTTAGCAAGATGAAGCAGCTTTCATTCGCCCCCAGTTCTTTAGGATGGAAGAGATTTTCGCTGAAACCTGCCACGGCTGGGAATTTCACGCACCCCTTTGGGAGAAGAGCAGTACCTCTGCTGTGATGTGGGAGGACTGCATTTAAAATTAATAAATACACCTTTAGAGGCAGGATTTCCACAGCCTCTTTTTGTAGCCTGGTGGCTTGTTTAGCCATTTACACCTACACAGAGCAAGAGAAAGCACTGGAGGTAAAACACTGATGGGAAGGATGGTTTTGCAGCTGCTTCACGTGACATTAATAATGACACAAGGCACTCTGCGCTGCTGAGTTGGCCCTTTAGTATTCACCAGCTTTGCTGCCTGTGGCTTCGTGGCTCAGGCTAATGCAAATATAGTATTTTGGCAGCCCAAGGAGAATAATGACTGTCCCTCTGCCTGAGAATCACCCAGTCCCCATGCATTGCCCTTACTGTGCTTTCCAACAACCACTTCAGCCTCAAGGTTCCAAGCCATCATGATTCCAGGTTTGTTGCCTGCTCTGACCTTGGGCAGCCCTCCGTTCCTCAGTTTCCCCACCAGTAAAGCAGAAATGACCTCTCTGGAGCCCTCTGAGACATGCAGTAGGAAAGCATTGCTTAAGTGCACTTAGGATGACAATGGATTATTTATTATTCCCCTGGGAAGTTGTTCCTCAGCCTGATACATCTCATTGTTAAAAAGCTATTCTGGATATTCAGCATGATCTCTTTTCTTCCCCAATTCCATCACATTACTCATAGTAATATCCCTTCTCTAGCTTCCTTTCCCAAGGGGAAAGAAGAGGGTTGCATTTTTAAGAAGTGGTATTTTGTGGCTTTATTTTATACCCAATAAACCTTTCCTACACACAGCTGCTGAGCACCTTCAGTGGCTTTGAAAATGGTAGTGAAACCCATTCTGTGAAAGCCACTCTGGCCACAAAAGTAATTAACTGGAGGGATTAGAAAAGAACACAATGCACAAAAAATCAGTTGCTTCTTTCTTCGTTCTGTTTGAATGCAAAAATGATCTACCTCCGAGGTCCTGTGGTGTTATTACACATCCTCCTTCATCTGCTAAAACAAGGCAAGGACTTCGGATTAATTGTATTGCTACTTTTTAAATAAAAATAATATTAAGAGTGAATGTTAATTAATTAATTAATTGAACCCTCAACTGCTTTCCTGTCTGTTATCTTTTTTTAACGCACTTTGCATTCGCATTACCCTGGCTAAGTTTCAATTGCTCACCCTGTAAAACTCAGCTGAGATCAGCAAACGGAACAGACTATTTATTTTTCTTCTGGGACAACTCAGGGAAACGGGGAACACACATAAACCTGGCCATGGGGCCGGGGGGGCAGCACTATACAGCTGCGGAGAGTATGGGAGACCTGCTGACAACACTCGTGCTGAAAATACCGTTCAGAGAACCAAACACCAGCTGTGAGTTTCTGACCCAGATCTGGTCTATATTTCGGTTCCCAAGTCCCACAGGCAAATTAGGATGGGCAGATGATCCTTTCGGAAATGCTATCAGAAGTCAAAGAAACCCAATGCTGTCTTATTCTCTCCCTTTTTTTTTTTTTTAGGTGACATGGCTGTCAAGGGGTAGTGCATTACTACATTTATTTTGGGTTATTAGAGTAGCACCTGAAATCCTGCCCACAGTAGTACCTGCAGCACCTCGGGCATGACTGAGACCCTGTAGTGTTGAGTGCTTAGAAAACACAATCCCTACCCGGACCATCTTCCAATTAAATCCTTAGGACAGGCAGCAGATGAGCACTCAGCTACTCCCAAGAAAATCAAGGGGAAGTTCTCTGGTCAAGGAGGTTTTCCAGAGTCTCAGCCGTGTTGCTGACCGTCTGCCTGCTCACTGCCGCGGGTACCACATGGCACCAGGGGCTCAGGTCCCTTGTCCTTCCTATTCCTCCCACACGTCCCATCCCAATGCTGCCATGCGATGGGTTTGCAACAGAAGGCAACTTATACGGACTTTGGAAAAGTCTGAAATCCAGATGTTAATTGTGTCTGGGCTGAGAGTGACACGGCAGTTCATTAATGGGGTTTCTCTACATACAGTTGAACAGTGGCAGCCTGTGGTTATTTTAAATGACTAATGTGACTGGAAATCCTTTCATTATAGTGAAGAACCTTGTGTAAGTCAGTTTGGAAAAACACGGGGACACGTGTGGGACATTCCTGCACCTTCCAAACAATGCAGAAGGGGAAGGGAGACAGGGAGGAGAAGCTGGAAGAGGACATTAAGGAAGGATTAGTGTTCCTCTGATACAGCAAACAAAATTAAAATGGAAATAGAGAAGGAGGTTGAAAAGTCAGCTGCTAAATGCTCTGCAAGTAAATGTTGTTAAATATTTAAATTTCACAATCAAGCACATTTTTGTTTATTAAAAAAAAATAGAGAGAGAGAGAAAGAAAGAGAAATGCCCAGGAGGACTTCGTGGTTGAGTCATTAAGCAGGGTAATGACATTTCCACCTCCCTCCTCCCTTCTACAAATCATTATAAGTGAATTATGTACAACGGAGGAATT
>NW_010241818.1:0-33135 GCF_000690775.1 Eurypyga helias | reverse complement strand
CCCCCCCCCCCGCCCCAGCAGCAGCTCCAACCTAGGGCACCAGGCACAGGCCATGTGAAATGATGGAGTTTCATGGGGACAAGGAAGAACTGCTTGTCCCTGCTCAGATGTGCAAGGACTCATTTTCAGATGCACATTCACTATGAACCTGTTAAACCTCGTAACTTATTCCAATTTATTTACTGAAGAGTTGAACTAAAATCAGTCACTCTACAAGAAAGTGTGTCCATCTGGGACTAGGTCATGATTTACTGTAACAGTTTTCTTTTAGGAAATTGGGCATATCTACACCCAATCACAAGCAGGTGGGTTCATGCATCTTCCCATCCAGGAGAATGAAGTTACAAATACATATAAAAATAAGTAATGAACAAAGCTGAAACATCTTGTTTCAATGTTTTCGATTAAAGCAGAATGCCAGGAGCTGACCTGAAATTCGTTTTCTCTTTTATTTCTTGCCATTTCCCAGTGGCGATCTCAGTGGGGCTGACAGGATCGGACAGGCCAGCGTGGTTGGGGGTTTTTGGTTTTTTACCACACAGCTTGATTGTTAACTTGAAATATTTACTCTGAGGTGCTATAAAAGGCTCCTAATTTTTAGTATTCAGAAGTTTCCACAAACAGCAAGCCAGTTTCAAGTCTCTCAAAGCAGATGCTCAACCCTGAAGAATTCATATTAAGGAGATTTCCACCACCCAGCCTTCACCCACCACGGCTGTTAAAGAGAGTTGTGCCTTCTCCAAACTCCAACAAAAGCAATAGCACCACTGATATAAGCAAACACTAAAATCAAATAGCTCATAAACAGTGAATTCCTCAACCCAGACTCCATTCAAATCATCATTTAAATACAAACTTCCAAACCTATCTCCTGCCAAAAAATAAATGCATTTAAACAGTCCTGAGATGTACGCACAATAATGTCTTTTTCACCCACTCTAATGAGCTTGAAAAGGAGATAAAACTCTCAGAAAACATTCCAAATTTCTCTTCCATGCTGATATTAACACAGATCTGAATCAAAGGAGGGAGAAGGAGTAGAAAAGTGATTTCTGCTTTCAAGCTTTTAACACTTAGGGCTAGATCAGATAAAGGGCTTGAGTAGGGGGGATGGACTTTCATGTCTCCGTCCTACCTAAGTGCTGCTTGAAGCCTACAAGTGCCTGAGACCCAAATCACTGTTTGACATTCAAGTGTTTTAAGCCTGGATTTATGGTGGGAGGTTTGGCTCCAGTCTCTCTGCTAGCCTCCAGCTGCAGACTTAGGTCTCACCACGCTAAGTGGCAGTGCAAATTACTCTTTTGCACACATCAGGGATATATTGTCCTTCCTAAACACACAGGGACAAGCTTCCCATGGATGCTCTCCTCTGGAGAATGCCAAAACCAGCTTCAGCCTGAGCAGAGGCTCAAGAACAAATCTTGGGGAGCCATTTCTGCTAGCATCCCTCTCGATCTGTCTCTTCTGCTGCAGGCAGCTGCCTGGGGTGAACCGACTTGCAAAGGCTCCAAATCGAGCTGTTTACATCCCAAGCTCCCACTGAACTAGGGCCAGGACATTGTAGCTGCCTTTGAAAATCCTGCTTTGTGCCCTCTTAGTAATAAACCTCTCCTTAAAGCAGGCTTGTGCCACGAGACATGCAGTGGGAGATTGGCTGGTATTCAGGAAGGGCTCAGGTCCTCCTGGACATCCATGGGATTGCTGAGATTACCCACGGAGCAGGACAAACGAAGGTCTGGAGACCCCACGCTACTGGGTCGACTCTGCGCAGCCAACTCGTTCAGCAAACCCACTTCTCTGTCCCTCCAGTTTCCTCATGTTCCCTAGGGAAACAACTTGTTGGGAACTCAGGGAGCAAAATTGCAAAGAGCATCCTGATGCCCCAGAGGGAGAACAGCTGGCTGGGCTGTGCACGCATCTCCTGTCATCCCTCGTGCAGTGGGAAACGCTCCCTTTCTCCCTGACGACACTTCAGGACGGCTTTGTGCATTAACGTTATTATTTGTGCGTGATCCAGAAAATGTAATCTACAGAATAACTGGCTGAATTTAATAACATTTTGCAAGCTACACTGGTACGTTGTTAACATGATTTTGTTCTGAGTGACAGTTTAGTAGTACAGAAAGAATGCTCGGTTCCTCCACTCACCAGCACGGAATAAAACCAGGGCATTTTGCAAAGGTCTGGTGGTGCATGAATGAATTTGTTTCAACCTCTTGAGCACGTCTCCCATGGGCAATATTTTATTTTCCAGACGGAAGCAACCTTTCTCTTTGGAGATGAGCAGGCCACAGACGTAACAGAGCTATCGTGCTTACGACAAGAGAACTGCCTGGAGGGATTGCACGTTATCAATAAATTAATCAATACAGGAGTGGCTCCATCCCATGGGCAGCTGAGCGCTGCGACACAGAGGATGTTGCACGCACGTAGGGACGGATGTGGAACCAGTGTTAACACTTGAGGTCAGAAGAGGGCTTCTTTGAGGGGGAGTTTGCCAGGTATAATCTTGTTCAACGAAAATGTTCGCCTTTTTTTGCAGTGAGATTTCACCTCTGTTGACTGTCTCAGGGTGGAGTCATTAATTTACGTTAAGTCGGTGAGTGCAAAGGTTGCTGGTACAATATTTTTGATGCACACTGGGATGTGAAGCATTTACTGTCCTTCGGCAAGTCTTCCAATCAGTGTTTCTGATTTAACCCTTCCAATCCTGCCTGTTTTCTCTGACCAGGTTGAAGCTGGCGCTGTGCATCTCGTGGGAAGAAGCCACCTCATCTGCTGTAGTTGGTGGGCCCAGAGCCAGGGTAGTGACTGTGATTTCAGCACTCATCAGTGTTACAACAATGCCTCCTTTGTTAGCGTTTTCTTAGGGAAAAGCTGCTGAAAGGACTCTAATATTGCATGCCATAGGGGAAAGTTTAGAAACACGGCATAATTAGGAATAGAAAAAGCTTTCTGGCTTTCCTTACATTAGGGATTTGCCACAGTTAGTTTCTCCTGAACCACAGAAATTTACTTCCTGGAACTGAGTGAATGGTAGAAACGATTTTCCACAATGAGGCGCACACTTGACACCCCAGGGCTCATAAACAACAATTCTTACACGATAAACCAATTTCCAGGGTTTGCAAACTCCTCCCTCCAGCTGGCAGAGCCCTGATTTTCCATTTTGTGATTGAGATCTTTAATAAGCTCCTTGGTGTATTTTATGCTTTAAAGACCTTTCAATGAAAATGCAAGAGTATGGAAGGTAGGAGTAGGGCACCTCTGCAAAATAATCACAAATCTGCTTGGAAAGGGATGACTGGACTAGTTGGACCTGGTCCCCAAGCCCTGGTTTCAGCCCTGTATTGAGCCCTTTCCCTTTGAGACCAGGCATGAGGATTGCCAACCTTAATGGTCAGGCACTGTGGGAGCTGTAGTTTCCCGGGAGCAGGGACCAGTGGGCTGCTGGGAGAGGTGGGTGGGTATATAAGGGGATGCACGTGGAGCAGGAGGATGTTTGCAGGTGGTGTGTTGTCTCTGAAGTGGCTGGTTATGGGCTGGCTTGCTGCATGGAGCTGAGGGATTTCATGCTGATGGCCTGGGAGAAGCAGTGTCTCTTCCTGTCCGGTGTCTTCGTGTTAATGGGAGGAAACATTGCTTTGCCTCTTAAACTGGGAGGAGAGCAGGAAGAGGATGAAAGGTCCCTGTGGGGAACCCCAGGTTGGTGTGGCACCTGCGTGGCAAGAGGGGAGGGTGCAACAGGGGGTGGTGAAGAGGTGTTTGTAAAAGCTGACCGTGGATGCGAGGTCTGGCTCTGCAGCCTCCCAGGTGTGGGGAGGGGGAGGATTACAGCTCCAGATGGCTCTAATCTGGGGCTGGGTGGGGCTGCTCCCCTCCTTCAGCAACAAGGAAAGGTTTGATGAAATGCTTGCAGGAGCCGAAGTGAGGGATACTAACGCACAGGCTCAGAGGTGAGGACTTACTGCTTACCTGGGGTCCCCAAACCCATGCCAAGGAATCTAAGGAGCACTCTGTGTCTGGGATGCTCCAGGTCTTGCCCTCTGGTAAGGGAGTTTGGGTGTCTTTGTGGCAGCAGGCTTCCCACACAAAATAGGTCACTGCAAATCCATTATTTATCCCCACCCAAAATATTCCAGCATGAGCATCTGGAGAGAGGGCAGAGTCTGACCTGTCTCTGGTGCCTCCCACTGCCTGTCTGCAGCTGGGCTGGAGCAGGCGCTGTGGACACCCACAGTTGTGGTGGCTGGGGGAGGATGACCCATGTGTGGTTCAGCTTTTGGCTGTGGTATCGCAACGTTTCCAAAAATCCAGGCAAATCCTGCCAGTCAGGCAACCATACCCAAACGCTGCTGTGCACGTAGCATCAGTCTGTGGGCTGGGATTCTTCATAAAACACTGTGTTCATGTTTTCCTCTGGTTTTCTGCCCATTGCCCTAAAATTGAATATTCCTTGTAGCCCTTCTGAGATGGGGTGGGCTGCAGTGTCTGGCTGCTCTGTGCTGTGTGTGTCTGGGAAGAAGGTGGCCAAGCAAGGAATAGTAGGAGCTCGCCTTCCTTGCATTGTGTGAACATGTTACATGTCCCTCCAGGGCATGTTTCTACCTCAGTGCCTTTGAAAACAGAGTGCCTTTACAAACAAACCTTGCTTACCTCACGCTGAGTGTGTTTTCCTGCCTTCACAAATGCAAGAAGCTTAAATTTTTCAGCATTTGCAACCAGTTTTCCTCCCATCTGCCAGCTAACTTAGAGCCAGATGTAACTGAGCTTAGAGAGTGAAGTGTATTTTCCTGTTCAGTATTTGAAAAATGGTTTCGTTCAGGTCACTGATGGCTCTTTGAACACAGTAAATATTTGATGGTGGCTAGTGCTGCAAAAACACATGCTGTGGTTTAGTTGTGAAGAACATGTTTAAGTGTGCAAACTATTAATGTATAAACTGCCTGCTGAAGTTGTAGTTTGGTAATGGTCAAAAAGGTTGGTGGCAAATGTAGGAAAACGAGTATCCAGAGATATGAGCTGCCTGGCAATAGCTGTGAATCTTCTGTTTCACATTCTAAGGACCAGCTCCAGTTGCCTGCACACCAAGCACCTTCATTAGCTGGCTCCAGTAGCTCCATCTCCTGCAGACACCCATCCACACAAGACCTGGTGCTCGCTGCCCCGTGGGTGCCGGAGCTGGGGCACAGCTCCAGATAGCATTGTTTGGTGCACATCAAAGAAGCAGGTTTCTGTTATCAGGCTCTTATCTTGGTGGTAGTTTGCTGATCTCCAAAACTCCCGAAGGATGCTCTTCTGGGACCGTGTTGGGGCAGCAGAGAAGTTCAGGGTTCCTGCTAATGGAGTTCATGGGCCTCTAATGCCTTTCCCAGCCTCTCACACAACCCCAAATCTCTTAAGGTGGTCATGCAAAAACTCTCCTGTCCTGAGAGCTGATTATGACCACCCCTGTCCACAAACAGCAGAGCAAGCTGCAGTCCAGGTGCTCCCTCCCTTACCGTGCTGGCCTGGCAAAGCCCCACTGGCTATTGCATGAAGACTCATCAGTGGTTGCACATAATATGAGGTTCTTCCTTGAAATGTAGAACTCTTCTCATGAGAAGGTACCCAGCTACATTCAGAATGCCTGTTCTGTATGTTAGGCAGGCTGCCCTCATCTCATCTTGACTCTTTAAAGGTGTTCTAGATGCCTGGCACCTTTGTGATGATTCCTAGTTTGGGAACAGTATTCTCTAAATAAAGATGTTTTTGAGCTGAGGATCTCAGACATCCTTTAGTTTTCCATTACTAAAACATGGTCTAGAAACCAATGAGCAATCAGTCATCTCTCCTTACTGAACGATCTTGCTGTTTCAAGAGTCTTTCTCCTTTACAGCTTCAGAACCAATTTTCTGCAGCTGGCGCTTAATGCTGCATTAAATGAGGTTTAAAGGTAGAGAAAATGCTAAATGAAGTCTAATCCTTTCCTAGCATATATAAATATTTTTAAGCAGCTGAGTATTTGTAATAAATTGCTTCCCTGGAGACTTTATCCTCGACCATAAGCACATACATACTTCAAAGGCTTCTAATATCAACTGAACACGAGGAGAAGAGACTAACTGCAAAGTGGGGGATATCAGGACACTTAACCCACTGCTCCAGAGCCCAAAGCTGCATGGATGCTGCCTGCTTGAGCCTTGCTAGCCACTGGTGCTGATCCCTATTGCACAGAGGTGGGTAACCGAGGAGAAAGCAGTGGTGTAACATCAGAGCCACTGGTGCTGATCCCTATTGCGCAGAGGTGGCTAACCAAGGAGAAAGCAGTGGTGTAACATCGGAGAAGGAAGATGTTTGGTGTAGCTCATTACAGCATGCGGTGACACTGGCATCTACCTCTTGCTCCAGCTAGCTGGAGTGAGTGCAATGTAAGCACTGGGAATGCTCTGGCTGCATGATGGATTGCCTAAGACTGAGATGATTCCCAAGAACTTTTTGGTACCTTTGTAGAATATTCTGCTGCATCTCTAATGTTACAGCAGCCTCTTAACTGTTGCATTTGTCTCTTCCCATGAAAAGGGGGTTCTGTGCTGTTTAGCCCAGGAGCAGGTTTGCTCCTCAACAGAGAACTTGGTTAAGCTCTGCTCAACCCTCTCTCTAAAGCCATTCTGCTGCAGAAACCAAGACTGCTTTCCTGTTGTAAGAGGAGCAGTAACAGATGTGGGCAGACGGCACACACAGGCTGCTGGAGAAGAGCAAGCTGCTTCCCAAGGCGCAGGGAGCGGAGCCACGTGTCCCAGCTCCGGGGAGAGCGGTGTGGTGACGGGGGACCCTGAGTAACGGCGCAGCAGAAGAGCAAACAATGCTCTCGGAAATCTGTGCACGCTGAACTGAGGTTGAACCTGAAGGACTGTTCTCGGGAAAGCTTTTTCTCAAAAGTGACAGCAGTCGGAGTCCTTCGCAGCCCTGCTCGAGGAAGGGAGATCCAGTACATCTGTAACAGCTGTGGAAAGCTTTCTGCAGCCAGCTGGGCTTTCTTTTCTTTTGGGACTGTCTCCGACTTGTGCTGTCAAGATGCACAAGAGGGTTTTCTTGCCCACGAGGCATGCAGAGGTCTATGCCAGGAAGGCCAAGAAGCTTCTGGGGTGTAAGTAGCTAGATGGTGGGTTGCTTTCCAGGGAAGGAGACAGCGTTGCAAAGACATGCCTCTTCACGCTCACCATGGTGAATGCTCTCTACAAATGACTTTCAAAAAGGCTTTTTGAAGCAATTCAATGTAAGCTACAAAAATACTTGTTTGCACTGAAGTAACTGGTGGCTTGGTGGTTATTTTTTCTTGCAACTTCTGGGAACAGTTCTCAGCTTGTAGAAATGAGTGTTGCCTTCGTGGGAGCCATGTGCATCTCTTTAATTGATGAACTGCAGTGTTCAGAGAATATTTAGGGAAAAAGACAGCCCTAGACCAATATGGACTGGTATGGACGTGTTTCCCCTGCCCATCCTGGTGGGATGTCCTAGCTGGCCCAGGCTGCTCGTGCAGGATGGCTGGGTATTGCAGTTCTCAGCTCCTGAGCGGGCTCTGCTCCTGGGGTGGTCCTCTGTCATTCCTGGGGGAAGACCAGTGGAAACACTTGCTTAATCTCTGGTCCTTTCTTATGCTGGCACCATGAGGAAGGATGCAAGGATTGTTGTCCAAGGTCAATGACTCTGTTACCAAGTCTCACAGCAGCCTGGTCTGGAGAAGGCTTGCTTTGTAGAGAGGTGTGGCATGGTTATAAGCTGGTCTAACCACTAGCCTTAGTAGCTATTAATCTGTTACACTGATACATGGGGAGGTTTATTCTTTCCATTTTAGAGTCGCTCAGACTACAAAGGAATCTGGAACAATTTGATAGCTGAGGCTTTTCTTGTCGTAAGAACAAAGGATAAGTAGCTGTCTCTTTCAGCAGCCTAGAGAGGCCTCTAGCCAAGGCTGAGAGATTAAGAGAAGCTACCTGGCAGGCAAGTTGGCTTTTAAAGGGAAAAAACAGGCTTTTAAGCTACTGAGACAAGGGAGAGCTGAACTGAACACACAGGAAGCAGTGAGCAAAGCAGAGGTATTTAATATGCTTTTCTGGTTGCAAGGGTAATGGAGTAGGAAAGAATTAGAAAAAAACCCTTGTTTTTGCTTTTTGGACTCTTTTAGCATAACAAGTAAATGTTATGTAGTACAGGCATGTTCTAATTGCTCTTGATCGCTTCTGGCTTACTTGCTGTCTCAGCTATTGCGGCAGCAGCAAGGGGTTTACCTCTCTAAGTGACCTCAAAGGCTCCTCTGACTCCACCTTTATCAGCACATAAATATTTTAGGCAGAAGAGAGCACAAAGACCATGCCCCTTACAGTTGCAGAGATGGATATATGCTCAGAAGTATCAGAGTACCTTTCCCATGAGGCTTGCTTTCAGCTAGCTTTGTGCTGCAAAGTCACTTAGATGCTCTTGGGACCTCAGCACCCAGCTCAGTGTTCTGCATGCAAGGTCAGAGGCTCCCAGGGGAAAGCTGGCCCTGGAGTGAAAAATGCAGATTGTTCAGCATTGTTGTAGCAAAATACTTTTTTTTTCCTCTCTTCTGTGACGTCTGAACTTCTGATCAGTCATGACTGTTCCTGCGTGGGTTGGAGACTGCTGTTTCAGGTAACCTGATAGCTCAGGGAGTTCCTGACTTTGCAGTACCATCAGTCTGCAGCCTCTCAAGGGCTGGCGTCCAGCTTGGCCAGCCAAGTGAGAAAGCTGGATTTGCCCAAGAAATCCCCCTGCCCTCTCTCACCATGCTCTCTTGGTTTCTTGTAGTCCAAAGCACCCAAGATTAACTGCTGTGCAGGGTTAAAGCACTCCCCCTCGAGCTGATTTCCTTTTCGTAGGAGCGTGCAAGAAAATTGAAGTGGTTGAAATCCAGTCAACTGTGTCCTTCTGCTGTTCAGCCATCTTCCAGGATGCTTTTCCTTTTGCCTTGGCTGTCCTGGCTGTGCTCCCACTACAACAGGGAGTGGAGAAATGCTGCTGTGTGTTCCCTACCTGCTGTCTCTTGCTTTTGGGGTCCTTCTGCTATGCCTAGGGAAAGGACCCAGCAGAGAAGTGCTCACGTAGAAAGTGTTGGGCTGCGGTCAATACTCAGTTTGTGCAGAGATGAACTGATTAACTGGGGATGGAGTGGGATCTCTCCCAGCAATAATCCATGGTTTGATTAGCTCTCTGAAAGGTGGTGTAGCAATTGCAACCTTGCCTCCAAAGAGCACGACCTGACAGTGATGTTGAAAGGCTGTTGAGAGCACTGCTCTGAGCAGGGGTGCAGCTGTCCATAAGCTGACGTGAGCATAAACTTGGTGCTGCACGATCTTGTCAGAGCTCAGCTTGACATCTGGCCTGAGGTTACTCAACCTCATACTGGGGGGCAGTGGAGATGGGGAGGGAATGTCTCACCTCTGTCCTGTGCTGCCCTGGAGACTTTTGCTGCTGTTAATCTAAGTGGCACTGTGGATGCTGCAGACCATCCTTTGGCTTTTCTAGGAGATCCTTGATTTGTGACAAACACTGTTTTACTGTCCATTGCTGCCTCAGAAAACAAGCTGTGCCCAGACTGTGGGTACCAGTAACCTTCAATCAGGCTGTAATTGCTTGTTATAGCTCTAAAGAACATGGGTTTGAACTTCTTATTTAAAGAGTTATCGCCTGAAGAAAGCACCCCCCATCCTCCTGTGCCTTTGGGACAGGAGAGGGCAAGTGTCCAACCCAAACTCCTCAGCAGTGAACTAAACCCACATAAGGCATCACAGCCAGCCAGGTAAGACCTGAAAGAAGCTGTTGCACCAATTAAAAGCTGACTGCCAAAGCAGGCAGTGGTTCCAGACCTCCATTTATACCAAAGCACAACCCTCTTGGAGAAACCTCGAGTCCTGCTAGACCTGGGGATTTGGGTGGGAGCTGCAACAGCCTGTCCCCAAAGAGAAAGGGGCCCTTGCTGCTTCTGTGAAACTGCCCTGTTCCTCAGCATGCTGGCCCTGCCAAGGACCATTGCAGACCTCTGCAGCTACCTCTGCTGAGCTGACCAAGGGGTTTGGTGGAGATATCTGGGCAGCTGTTGTCTTGGTAAACTCCAAAATGACTGTTCTCCCCTGCTTCATTCAAAGAGAAGAATGAATCTTCTAGGCAGCTAACTCTGGGGTTCACAAACGGTGAAGTGAAGTCTAAGCTGCTCACTGGTGGATATTTGGGAAATAAAGAAACTGGTTCTTGCTATTATGTGAGAATCTTCTGGGGTTTATGCAATCAGGTCTCCCTCAGCAGCGAGCGCTGCGCAGGCTCCTTGCTTTCATGGCCACCTAATGAGGATACTCTACAAATCGTGTTTTCTTCAGAATCATTTACGTTATGTCCAACACAGCTAGTCATTTTGGGGAACACTTACTAGGATTTAAAACAATAAGCTACTAATTATCTTTTGCTCCAGGGCTGAGTAGGGAATGCGACCTTTTGTCTCTCCTCCTAAAGCCAAGGAGCCGTGCAGGGAGCTCTGCTGCCTGCGAAGCTGCGTTGCTCTCTCCTGGGATGTCTGTTAGTTATGCTTTGCTGCTCTCCCTCCTGTGCTGAGCAAGTGGTTGCTCTCATGCCTCTTCCACTGCAGAAATGCTTGTACAAGAGGAGTCGCTAGTCATGTTCACTTTGGACTTGGTCCAGCAGGCTGACTCCTCTCTGGTCAATGGGATAGTCCTCTGGTATCATGCACTGTAGCCTCTAGACTGCTGGCTGCCTCCCTCCAAAGTGACTCTAATATCTTTTAATTTGTGCTTCTGTCAGAGTTCAACCCACCTGGATATTACTGTTTTCTTCCAGCTGTGAGATGAACGAGGGCAGCCGAACCTACCTGTCCTCTGGTCAACCAAATATCTTTTTGGGAGCATGATCTGCTCTGTGGGTCCTCCATGCTTCTCTTTGTGCTTTGTACTCCTATGAAAACTGACCTTTGCATTCAGTGTCCATATTCACCTTCTGCTGGGACCGTCAGAGGCTGAGTCAGCCAGCTCATGGGTCCCTTGGGTGACTGTTCGGTGCTGTTTAAGGTACCTTATTGCAAGACTCTTGGTCTTCCTGGCTCATACATTATTAGCTGGGGGCAACAGGGAAGCACATCCCTATTCCTGAAAGGAGAAGGGTCTCTGGAGTCGAGCCCTGCAGAGCTGGGCTGTGTTTCTTGTGACCCCTAGTTAGTGTCTTTTGGTGGCCAGCAGGCTGTGAATGCTATGGTCGAAAAAGCCTGTGTTCTGCAGCAAACCAACAGATTGCAAGCGGTTTAGTGTTCTTGCTTCTCTGACTGAGGTTCCTCACAGTTCCCTAGGTGAATGAAACAAATTCTGAATGCACTTGAACTGGGGAGATGGAGGATCCAGCGTATGACCTGGGGGAAAGCAGGGATCACTGGGGAAGTGCATCCCATGAAGAAATCAAGCCTCCAAGGCCAGCAGGCATGTCAAGAGCACCATCCAGCCTGCAATTTTCGTGACCTATCCTGGGTGTTTTACTCTTTAGCGCAAACAGCTTTCAGAGCAATCTTCAAAGCCACAGTGAGCTGGTAGCAAACCTTGGAAGTGCTGTTAAAAGTACACCATGCCTTAATGGACCTGAGCATGTGAACTAATTGGGCTTGTTCCAAAATTTGAGTTGGTTTAATATTAAACCAACCTACTGAGGTATCATCCACTGAAACAGATTTACATATCTCACTTTGTTCTGCCAGCCCAGAATCCCCCAGGATGCTCTTGCTGTAGTCATGTTCCCCCTCAGCTGCAGCCTTTCCTGTTGCAAATGTCAGCCTTAAATCAGCATGGATCTCCTGGCTGGGCACAGGCAGCACTGCTGTGGTCCTGTGCTGTCACATCCGAGAGCATCGAGCGGTGACCTTGCATGGCACGAGCTCAGCATTGTAGGAACACTGCGGTCCCGGGAGATGTGGTGCAGCTGTTAGATTGCAGTTGGCTGAGGGGATTCCTGGCTTGTATCAAGGATGTATATTGGCACCTAATAGAAACAACGAGCTTTTTTTTTCATGAAAAGTTCATGAAAATGGGGAGGAGGAGGCGACAGTGCTTCTGTTTTGTCTTGCAGTGAGGTGTGGGTTTACTATGAACTCAGAAAGGTGGTGTTACTTTGAAATGAGCAGCAGCAAAGTCACTTTTTTTCCCCTCATTCTGTTCATTCTCTTCAGCCAAACTGTTTTTTCATGTTGTTGAGAGCCAAAGAGAGCAGAGAGCCTTTGTGTTGCTTCTTGCTCTTGCCTCCTTTTCTTGGCAAAGCGGTAGATTAGATGCTTACTAATCCCTACCTGCAGCCTGTGAGTTAATGCTGCATTGTGATTGCAGGTGTTGAGCACAGGAACCATTTGGGTAACTGGTCTTTGTGCTGGAGGATTCAGGTACAGGTAGGGAATGGCAGTGGTGGAGAGGTGCAGACAAATGTGACTGGGCACTGTGTTCATGGGGCTGCTGTGCCTTGTGAGGGACAGAGGCTCTTCCCTCCTGGGCAGCTCTGCCCAGCTCAGGGCTGTGACTGCAGATGCAGAAGCAAACTCATGCCCCATGCTGGTTTTAGGAGAAATTGGATGCTGCTTTTGTTGCCTGCACCGAAAGCTTCAAATTCACCATAAGGACCATCTTGTCCATGAGATGCTTCAGCCAGAGTCAACATCAGAGCATTACTCATTAGCCCTGTGAAATAGGAGTAGTTGGGAAAACTTCAGCCAGATTGATGTCTTTATTTATGCTGAGTGGTACTTTATACCAGCCTGCCGAAGCAAATCACCATGATTAAATGTCAGAAGCTGGTTTCTTGTAACCTTTGGTAGGAAAACTTTTCTGTCTAGTGGAGTATTTCAAGGATGAAATACACTCCAGTGCAGTGTGTGAGTTTAAACCCTCTTGAAATAAAATACACTCAGAACAGACTTTAAATACAAGTTAGGTGTCATGCAGACAAGTACATGACTCCTGTCAGAGAAAAAACTTCATCTCAGATGGGTAACTAAGCTCCTTTCATGCTGAAATCCTTCCTCTGCCGGCAAATGGCATGGCTAGAAATTCCTCTGATAATTCCACAGTTCCTCTGGTCCTTTCCTGGTCATCCTTGATGTCCACAGCAGATGCCTGGTTGGCTGGCTTCCTCCTGCCCTGGCTCACCAGTCAGCATCTCAGAGCTGCAGAGGCTGCTGTAAATGCAAGAGGTTTCAGTGTGGTGGAGTATTTGCAGGGACAAAGCCCTTTCTGCGTGGCTGTGTGGATGCAGATCCCTTCCCATCAAAAGTGCTGGCTCAGTGCTGGGCTGTGTGACTCTGAAGCGGCTGGTGGACTGTTCATGATGCGTGGGTCACAGTTTGGGACCCTTGTCCACAGTGCCACAAGGCTTTGTTGGGAGCGAGATCACACTGCCATTAGGAGTTGTTTTAATCTGTAATCAATGGAAAGCCTCCCTGCCTGTCAACCCCACCATCTCAGCCCCTGCTGAGCCACTTAAGAAATGGCTGATTTGTGAGCTATTGCTCTGGATTGTCACCTCTCTTCTCTGCCTTGGTTTTTTTATCTGAGACATCAGAGATGTTAACCTTTATCGCATCCAACCTGGTGAGTGTGTTCCTACGCGTACAAATGTTCTTCAAGTCAACCAAAATCTGCTTTGCCATTTAAATTTCTGTGACTGACTGCTAATAGGTTACAATTCCTTGGTAACTGGAACTAATAAATCTACCATCTCTTGTCTTTTCTGTAGTCTTCCAGGAATCAAAAGCTATATCCTTGGGTACCATAAATCTGTACACCTCCGTTAGCTACAAATAGGAAAAGCAAACAGTTTGGTTCCTTACCTCTTCTCTGGATCTAAGTGACAAAAAGGCTCAAAGACTGTCTTTACTTTGCAGGACACCTTTAAAAAATAGCTCTTTTAGTCTCTCCACGAGATTAATACTTAGCAGAGAGGCACAAAAGCATTGCCACCTTCTAACACATAACAAAGACAGGACAGAAGTTGTCTGATGGGGGCATCTTACTCGTAGGATTAATGATACATCTGAAGCAAGGTGTCTTATTGGGAAAGTTATCTTAATAGAGTATCCAGTGTGTGGCTTAAAAATCTCCCTCAAATCTGTCATGGTTGAGTTACAGGCAATATTTTCTTTAGATAGCTTGTTTCCCATTTTTGACCTATTGGTGATGGTGATCAATATTTAAAGATCATTGCTTGAGAACAAATGTAGATCAGATGGTTCCAGGCTGTTTCCAGGAGTGACAATTGCATAGGGAAGAAAAGACGTTGGAAAAGCAGTGATAATATGTCATGGGGCACATTTACATCAAGGGACGGTGCTACCTGTCAGCATGTCTTCAGGCACGCGTGCATACAAACCTGCCCCAGCCTCCCTCCTTTCCCAAAAAATGATGCTGCAGTGACAATTCCCAGGGCGCTGTGGGGCCGGGATGTTCCCATGGCACATCTTGCTGTGCCAGCTGCCTTCCTGCCAAGCTCAGATGTAAAAATCCAGGGGGACCTCCTCGTCTGTCTGTGAAGGTTTAACTCGTTCAGCTGAGTCACTCAGCTCCGTTAGTCTGCGGGATTAATCAGTGAACTTAACCAGGAGAAAAACAAGCCAGGAAGACGATTAAGCTATCGATTCAAGATGCTGTTGGGAAGGAACCTGCAGTCAGGCTATGCTAATAAAGCTGCATGGATTGATCAATCGCTGTCAGCAATTTTGGTTTAGACCTGAGCTCGATGTTTTCTATCATTCAAGTTAACTTGGTTTGGAGTGTTTCCTTATGAGATGCAGGGGAGTTTGTTACCAGTTTGTCGGCCCTGGGGTTGTGTGTGGATATCAGGACTCACAGCTGTGTCTGCCAAGGTGGGGTGTGTATGTACAAGTAGTTACTAAAATATTGGGATCCCAGCATGAATGCAGCATCGTCCGATCATTTGCCACTTAGGATTCTGGTGTTCCCACCATCTCTCTGTATCCAGGTAGCTCTGCTTGGACAACTGCAGTGTCTGACAAGCTGTAAATCTTGAGTGACTGTTGAAATGAGGGTTTGTCAGTGCAGAGCAGAGAGGCAGCGATGTCTGCAGCCTTGATGGGGAGTCTGAGTGGCGTAGCGGCAAAGAGAACAGACCCTGGCTGAGGAGGAAGGGTAGGTGCAAGCTGTGTTGAGATCCTGGGAGTTCCTCCGTTAGAACTGCTCCTAAATCTACCTGCCCTTAATTCCCTGGGGCTGGAGGACAGGGACAAAGCTGTCTGGGTGAGCAGTCCCTGGGCCATGTTGAGACTCCCTTGAATTAGTAATAACCAGTCCTGTGGCCAAAGCATGGTCTAATTCCCATCATAAGAACTTCATTGGTGCAGGATTTCTTTAGCTTTTGGGGCACAAAGGCCTTATTTTATGTTCTGTCACTCATCTGCTTTTCTTTTTGAGCAAGTCAATGACTCTCTCCTGAAACCTCGATTTTTTTTTATTTTTTTTTTTTAGTAACTTTTAAACCACCTTGACCCTCCTCTCCTAGAGGGCTGCAGCATGTGCTGACTGCTGAAACTCTTCTGGGACAGGGCTTTTCCCCTTCCAAACTGTTGCTTTTTTTTGCATGAAAATACATCATAAACCCACCCTGATTTATACTGACATGCACTTTAACAGCCAAACTCTTTATTTGGACTTTATAAGGTCTTCTCATACATATTCTGATAGCTGTAAGAGCTAGCATGTCTGTTACTGAATTGAGACTTTTGATGGGAAACCTTGGTGTGGGGCTTTGTTCCAAGCAGGGCTAAAGGGGATTTCTCTTAACAGTAACCTGGGTTTCCTCTGGGGTGGAAATTCTGATATTCAACTAGCACTGATGAATAAGTTGTTGGAAGTTCAGCACAGCAGGTCTCATTTTTTTTCAGTGTTCACATGGGTGTAATATATAGTATTGTAAAGTAAATCCCTTGACTGCTCAAACTAATGTGCTCCAATTTTGTTGGCATTTGGCCTACTATTTCAGAAAGGAAAATGTCACTTCTGACCTAAATAAGATTTGCTTCTAAGAGGCTCTGGGGTGAAAACCTGCCTCCACTGAAATCTAGACGCAGTCCTTGCATGGATTAGAGGGGAGCTAGCTCCATGTTTTCAATGCAACTCTCTGCCAATTAAAAGTAATAGGCTTCCAGGATAGTGCAGTTGGTAATGAAGGGTGAGAGTCCAAGTTTCAGAAGGTTTGTTTTTAATGAGCCCCGTGACACACGGCACACCTTATGTCTGAGCTGGGACTGCGATGGGAACAGGCCTTAGTCTGGATTTTCCTATCTGTGCCAGAAAAATCCTGGGAGCAGAGGCTGCCTTTCTGCTTTTCCAGTTGAAGGCAGAACCCCAAAATGTGAGAGCAGAGATAAAAATGTGGAATTGATCAGAAAACTAGACATGGGGAGAAGCAAGGATGAATTTCTCTAATCCTTCTGAGCAAGCATGGGAAGAAACATTCACTCATTTATCTTCGCATAATATAAATGTGCATTTTTCTAGATCTGCTTAGGACAAATCATTTCATACCTTTGCTATGAGGCTTTGTTTCAAAAACGAGTTGGCCCTTTTGAGCATGGATATGGGAACTAGGACATCAGGTTCAGCCTTTGCCAGGCTGAGCAGAGAACTCCAATATCCCTGAACATCTCTGGTCCTGTTAAGCAAAAAGACTCTTGGGTCCAGGAGGGTTTTTGAAATGTGACTTGTGGGGCCAGAAAACTTTGTGTGGATGTGGTGCCTGTGTTTTCTTATTAGTCTAAGGCTGTGAAGTAGCGTTTTGTTGGGGAAAAATATCTTTCTCTGCCTGAAACCCAGCCCTTTATGTCTGGGCACAATGTCAGGTGGCAAAAGAACTGAGAAGACAAGGGGTTTGGTGACTTAAAAGACTTTTGAAACTTCTGATTTGCACCTGTGCAGCCCTGCTGTTGTCTTAAAGCTGGTGGTACTCCTGCTGCTCAGGGGAATGAAATCCCAAAACTCCCAGAGTAACCTGCTTTGAGGAGTGGCAGGGGCATGAAGCATGGAAATGAAGTAAAAATGAGGCTGGCTTGGGAGGGAAAGTGTGACAGCTCCTCTCCAGATGTGACAGAAAGGGGCCAAGCACACGCAGCTGCACTTAACCCCTTTCATTGGCTGGACCAACAGGTATTTCTCCTACATGTGCCGCTTTTCCTTTTTTAACCTCCTCTATGAATAATGCTTTGACCATTTTAAAAGCTGTCATGCTAATAAAAGACTATTAAATCCTGCCACTTCCTCCATAGAGCAGGAATAAGTCAAGATAGACACAACTGTGGAGCGGGAAAGAAGGCTCTGAATGTGATGGTTTATTAAACATTTCACCCTCAATACGTTTAATATGTATGAGGCTTCTGTCACTGTCCTACTAACATTCCTTCAGACCACAGTGACAATCGAAAGGAGTCTTAAAGCAGAACAAAACGCATCCCTGGAGATGCCACATGCGTGGGAAGTTGCTCTGGCTGTTGCGATGCCAGAAAAAGGATGGGGAGCAGCCCATGGAACCCCAAACCCATCAGATTTCCATCTGGTCCAGAGAGATGCTTTGCCCATGGGTCTGACACTCCACATCCTCCTCTCCGTGGTGTTACCTGAAAGAAAAGTATGCTCTGGCCAAGAACTGGAGCCCTTCTACAAACATGCACTGTGTAGCAGAAGCAGGGACAGCCCTGCAGGTCTCTCACCCTATTTCTTAGGGTCACAAAACAATTTTGTCTCATTTGACCCCCACTCACTCCCACTGTTCAGAGAGCCAGATAGGCACCTCGCCACACTTATCTGTGGAACAGATATTTTTTTTTTACTTTCTGCCAGCATACCGCTTTGCAGATATTTCCTAGTAGCCCTGAAGGAATGATAATGCAAGTCAGTAGAGGAGGCAGATGAATTTGCTGGCTAACAAAGATAAATTTAAATTAACTTATGCTCGACTGGCCATCTTGCTACAATAACAAGAATTCCACCATGAACTCGGCCTTGCAGTTTATCTGGAATAAACACAAAGTTGCCCAGGGCTGGTAACCCAGCTTAAAAAGCTTTTGTGACCCCATTTCAGGTTGAAAACCCTAGTCTGAGAAATGCTGAGCTTTCTGGAAAAATAAAAACATTGCTTACAGTGGTCTGAAGCGTAGATCTGCTTAGGAAGATGGAGGCACAGGGCTTTCTCTAAGGTTACATAAATGCAAAGTTTGGATGAGTGAAGGCAACGGCCTCCATCACCACCTCTGTATTGAGCAGATCCCACCTGCTGCTCTGGGTGGGAGCCGAGGACACGTGGCACTTTTTAGGGCTCAGTCCTCAACTTGCTGGAAGTCAGCACAGAGATGTTTTCAGCCCCAGCTGCTCCTCTCTTCTCTCTGCCACAAAGTTCCCGGGTTAATTTTTCTGCCTCCTTTTGATTTATTTTTCCATCAAATTATCTTGTTGCACTGCCCATACTTGTTAAAGGTCACAAAATAAATGCTGTGCCACTGTCTTGTGTATCAAAGCTGCTTTCTACGGTAGCTTTTCAAGTGTTTTCAGGCCATTAAAACAGTCTTATTGCTCTTTGCTTCGTGATCAAAGCACCATTCATGCAGTAATCTCATGCAGAATGTGCTTTATCTCTCCCAGCAACTCTTGCCTCCTCCTGCGATGCTGCTCTTGGAGGATGCTTCTCTTCCTCCCAGTGCTTTTCCCCTTCTCCTTCCACTCTGGCTTTGGTTGTGCAGCCCTCCAAGGGACCAGCTGGGGAGGGAAATAGTTAAGTTTTTTTATAAGAGGGATGGAAAAATGGTAAAAAGAACCTTATTTGTTCTGTAACAGGGCTCCTGGTACCACCCTAAGCAGTTACTGGCTGTTTGTCAGTAAACCTGGCAAATAGAAAATTGTCTTATAAACTGTTTTTAAAGGTCATAAAAAGGATTTAGCACTATCGCAGGAGACAACTTTGTTTAAACAGTGTCATTAGTCTCTTTGTAGACCTTTTTATAGTGCTTTCTCCCTGCTCATTGCTCTCTCCTCCTGTTTTTGGGGGGTTTCTTTTTCCTTATTCAGTATTGAAGTTGTTAGTCTCCTGAAAACCACCTCGAGCAGAGATGGGCTGGGTGGGTGAGCCCAGGACAGGCCTCTGCTGGGAAATGGGGTCTTTAAGAAAAATGGGAAGGGAAAGGAAGGATAGATTCCTAAGGAACAGAAGGTGATGTGGTTGGGGTGAGGATGCCCTTTGTCATGTTTGAACTGTGTTTCCCGGAGTCAGAAATCACAAAAACTTTGTGAAAGTAAGCGAAATGGCAAAGACCCCCATGGTGCTCACGTGACCTTGGACAACCAAAAATGTTCAGAGTTTGCACAGACTCGCCCTGTTTTCAATAGCAAGCAGTGCTCCCAGGGGCAGGAAGCACAGGGGATTTGACTATATGAAAATAATCTGAGTTTGAAGCAGACACTTGTGTATTGCTGGGCTGGAAAAGGGGGAATCTCTGCAAAGCGATCTTGTAGGGGCTGGAGCTGGCAAAAAACCCCTCAAAGACACCTAAAAGAAGAGTGTGTTGGCAAAGTATTTTCACAGATGTGTCATTCAGGAGTGGTTCATATAACTGAAAAATGGCAAACAGAGTACTCCGTATGAAAGGAGGAGGAAAAGCAATCCCGGCAGTGACTGGCCTTTCACCGTCTGCAAAGCTTTAGACAAACTGTGAAGGAAAGAATAATGGGATGAAAATAGGACCGAGTCCAATCCAGACTTACAAAGGCACATTGAACCTCCTTGTCTTGATATTTTTTTTTGTTGGTAGGGGAACTGGTTTCATCCACAAAAGAAAAATGCATTTCTTCTTCAGCTGGCTTTTGGTTAAGTAATGTTTCGGGGATATTTCAGTGGATGAAGAGAAATGAATCATCTGTGCCAAAAGACAATGCTGGTGCATGAAGAAGTAAGTATCAATAGGTGATTAAAAAGAAAAAAATCAGCTTGGAAAACAGATTCTTAGCAGTTAGAGAGGCTTTTTCTGGGGCAGAAGACCCTGTTGGTGGTTCATTTGAGTAGAGCTGAGGGGTGCAGTGATCACAGTGAGGGCTGGAGCAGTGTGGGACTGCGTGTCCCAGGAGGAGGTCCCTCCATCCTCCCAGGTACCACTAGTGTGATGTCAGCGCCAAAAGGGATGAAGAGGGAGGATTAGCAGGAGCAAGCAAAGCAAAACTTGCTGCAATTGCATGTTGAAGTGCCCACAGTGCAAAGCTAAGGCTGTGAATGTGGCTGAAATGACCTTGGTGAAGACCAGGACTGTTTGCTGCAGGTGACGCAGGTCCTCTGCCAGCTCTGCCCATACACAGCCATGGGTATTTTCATCTGGTCTATGCTTTACATCAACAAATCTGGGATACTTACTGTGACACTGCTGAACTTGGTCATCACCTGATAGGTGATGGGATAAATCACTTAAATCTCCCTTTTGCCCTCATTTATTTCATGATATGGTTATACTAAGAGTGCTCCTTGGAAGCAAGGTCTGGCAAGCGTTTAGTCAGAAAGAGCTGCCACAGCACTGCTGGGATGCAGGGGGTCCTGCAGCAACCAGCATGGTCCAAGAAGCATCAGAAAAGGCATAAATCTCATTTTCTGCTACTGTGCAATGTGCAGAAAGAAATTCCCTTTTCTATTGCTACTGCTGGAGTTTTATCGCTCAAATTGCATCTAATTATTTTCCTACATCCGAAGGAAAGACCCAAGTCCCTCCTGCCCTTCTCGCCGGGATTTTCCTGTGCTCCTGGAAAATGAGGCTGCCAGCAGAGGGCACACAATATATGAATATGTAAATCCTATACAGGTCCTGAGAGTGATGGCCTCCTAATGCTTGTCAGCACATAGAATCATAGAATAGTTGGGTTGGAAGGGACCTTTAAAGCTCATCTAATCCACCCCCCTGCCATGCGCAGGGACATCTTCAACCAGGTCAGATTGCTCAGAGCCTCATCCAACCTGGCCTTAAATGTTTCCAGGGATGGAGCATCTACCACCTTCCTGGACAACCTGTGCCAGTGTTTCACTGCCCTCATCATAAAAAAACTTCTTCCTTATACCTAGTCTGATTCTACCCTCTGTTAGTTTAAAACTATAACCCCTTGTCCTATTGCTACAGGCCCTGCAAAAAAGTTTGACCCCATCTTTCTTATAAGCCCCCTTTAAGTACTGAAAGGCTGAAATAAGGTCTCCCCAGAGCCCTCTCTTCTCCAGTTTGAACAACCCCAGCTCCCTCAGCCTGTCCCCATAGGAGAGGTGTTCCATCCCTCTTACTGTTTTTGTCGCCTCTTCCAACAGGTCTGTATCTTTCCTGTGCTGAGAGTCCCAGAGCTGGATACAGTACTCCAAGGGTGTCTCAGTGGAGCAGAAGAGAGAGGGAAAATCCCCTTCCTTGACCTGCTGGTCACACTGATTGTG
Source organism: Eurypyga helias (assembly GCF_000690775.1). Classification (NCBI taxonomy): domain Eukaryota; kingdom Metazoa; phylum Chordata; class Aves; order Eurypygiformes; family Eurypygidae; genus Eurypyga; species Eurypyga helias. The sequence goes on along the minus strand of NW_010241818.1, from coordinate 11,646 downwards.
ATGCAGCCCAGGATACGGCTGGCTTTCTGGGCTGCAGGTACACATTGCCAGCTCATGTCCAGAAGTTGTAGGTGGCCGTGTCAAAGGCCTTACAGGGTCCAGATAGATGATGTCTGTAACTCTTCCCTTGTCTGCTGATACAGTCGCTCCATCATAGAAGGCCACTGGGTTGGTCAGGCAGGACTTGCCCTTGGTGAAGCCATGCTGGCTGTCTCAAGTCACCTCCATGTGCCTTAGCATAGCTTCTAGGAGGATCTGTTCCATGATCTTCCCAGGAACAGAGGTGATGTTGAAACATTGTTAGTTTCCAGGGTCTTCCTTTCTACCCTTTTTAAAAAGGAATGCAATGTTTCCCCTTTTCTGGTCACCAGGGACTTCACCAGACTGCCATGACTTTTCAAATATCATGGAGAGTGGCTTGGCAACTACATCAGCCAATTCCCTCAGGACTCTGGGATGCATCCCATCAGGCCCCACAGTATGTTCAGGTTCCTCAGGTGGTCACAAACCTGATCTTCTCTTAGAGTGGGAGGGCTTTGCTCCTCCAGTCCCCATCTCGTGGTCCATCCCGTCAAGAGGTGTAGGAAGAGAGGTTGCCGGAGAAGACTGCGGCAAAGGAGTTGAGTGCCTCCTCCTGGTTTCATCCCTACCACGGGGGACACGAGTGTGAGTGTGGCGGGTCGATCAGGAGGATCTGCTGACCTTCATCCTCTGCCAGGATCTGGGGGCCCTTGGCCTGGTGCTAACCTTGCAGTGTGACCCTGCAGCCCTCTCTGTAATGCCAAGATGTGATTACCCTGGTACCCACGATATGGATGCCTAACCCTTCTGCAGCTTCAATGCCTTCACGTCCTCAGTTAGCGCAGGCACCAAGTTGCTTTTCACCCTTAGATGTGAAGGTGTCCCTGAACCACGTGTGTTTGTCAGCTCCCACCTCCTTTCTAGACAGCTCTGATCAAAAGCAGTTTGGTGCGCTTCAACCTTCGTGAATGGAAATTTCCCCCATCTACTTCCAGATCCTCAGGGTTTCCAAATGTCAAGTTGTCAACTGCAAATGCTATTTGAAAATGCTTAGCAAGTTGGAGTCTGTTGGCATCAGTCAGTCACCAAAGATAACCAGCTTGTTTTCTTGCTCTTCTCTTTAATATTCCCTCCCAGCAAAGCTCTGGAGACGTCATTAGAAGCAGTGAGCTCTTCGGAGCAGGATAACAACTGCTGAGTAGGTCGTTCCTGCGTAAATAATTTGCTTCTCGGTTTCTCTCAATGCCATGAGCTGAGGGCAGCGAGTCCTGCCCGGTTCTGGAGGGGGAGCATGGAGGTGGACATGGTAGCAACTCTGAAAAGACTTACACCATTCTCCAGGGCTGGATATGCCAAAATAGCGGTGAGAGGAGAGGGAAGGAGTAATGATCCTTGCAGCTCTACCAGCTCTGGAGCCTCAAAGTGAACACCAATGAGGCTGTGATGGGCTCTGAGCCCTGTTCCCCCCCTCCCTGGTCAGTGTGGGAAGCTGTGCGGTGAAGTGACCGTGCCGGGCCAGAAATTGGTTGTGTGGCAGCTTTCAGTGCAATGATCAGGCGCTGCTATTAAAGTCTTTTTGTTTATTTATCCACCCAGAAATTCTCAGCAGGGTTTGGTTTTCCTTCTCTTCCCACCACAACCCCTCTCCCAGGTTCTCTGCATTGTTACGAAGAGCCATCCCATTAAATAATTTCAGAAAATTAACCCTGAAAATCGTACCTCAGGCTTAAAATGAAGGGCTGAAAATGTCTCTGAGAGGTCCTTATACTCGTCACCTGAAAATAATAATTCTAATTATCTTCCATGCCTGCCCTTGGGTCCAGCCTAATAAATCCTAATGAACAGTAGCTGATTGAAATATATCCTTGTGAGTTAGTTAAAACAATAAGTGTGCTCCACTCCAAGGGAACAGTTAACGATGTTGGCGGGTCACCAGCGGATCCCCTTGCAATGAAAGAAGAGGGAGGTTGGAAGAGCAGAGGTCTGATGTTTTCCAGGGGGCCCAGTGGGGGATGTCTGACTTACAGACCGGTGAGGAAGCCTTAACTAGTAGAAATGTCTCTGAAAATCTTCAGGGCTTGGTAGTTGGTTACCAAGTGACTCCTTTTAAAATAGCGGGAAGGGCAAGGTAACTCGGGTTTGAAGTCATCTTAGTGGTGCAGTTTAACACTGGAGGGAGCCTGGATGGAGCCAGGACGTGTCCAACCAATGTAAAAGCAACTTTTCACGTGTTTCAGCTGCTTTGCAAATGATCTTTTCCTCACCCCTTGCAGAATACATGTTGTACCTCTTGTCCCATAAACCAAGCCTTCTGTGTTTTCAGTTTTTCAGCAAACTGCATTTCCCTTAACAGGAGAGATCTTGTTGGTAAAAACACCTGCTTTTGTCACAGTAATTTCTTTTTCCATGCCTCATCCTAGGAAGGCTGAAGCAGGCTCAGGTGACACCACCAGTAAGATGGACTGAAAGGCAACCATGGGGCCCAGAAGACCCTGGCTGCACCCAGGGACAGAGCTGCCCAGAGACACCCAGCTCCAGCAAACACTTCCCAGACAGCTCACAGGCTGGGATCACAGAACCACAGACTGGTTTGGGTTGGGAGGGACCTTAAAGCCCACCCAGTGCCACCCCCTGCCATGGGCAGGGACACCTTCCACTAGACCAGGTTGCTCCAAGCCTCATCCAGCCTGGCCTTGGACACTTCCAGGGATGGGGCATCCACAGCACATTAGCAATATGTCGTCACAGTCTGTCCCATCCCACAACGCTCCCACCCCTCCACCCCCCAGCGTTTAAACACACAAGCCAGCCTCTTCCTCTTGGTGCTGCTGTGCATCCAGACTGTATTACTCAGAAACATGTCTTTTTCTGTGCATCCTGAAGTCTCTTGAGCTGCCTCCACCAAGCTGTTCTTTGTCCTGCAGATACGTTTAACCTATTGATTCTAGCTTGTTTGCACATTTATTCACTTGCCTGCCTCCGTAGGTCTTCAAGAAGAACATTTTCACATACAGAGCTAATGAAAGGGCAAAGGTGAGCTGGACTTTTGACGTTCATTTGTTTGTGGTTTGCAGAAGAACTTGTACTCCTGCTAAATTTTTGATACTGATTGAGCTGCGAGGCTCCCATTTGAGCTACCCAGAGCCTTGCTTCTGTAAGCATACTCTGTCTTTTTAAGCTTCGTGTCCCCTTCTATGCCTGTCCCCACATCTGTTGAGCCCTGCGACACGCAGAAAACGGGTGATGGTAAAACTTGAGCGTGCCACTAGTCTGTACATGGCCATCACGGGGTTGCCGCATAAGTGAGGCCCTGGAGCATTTTCCTCTATCCCTAAATAATTCCTATTTTCTTAAGCACCAGGAGTAGCAAAGCAAAGAGACGATTGCGGAGATTTCAGCTGGCAACCCCTCTGTGCTCATGGGTGCAGAGGATTTGCTCTTGGGTTGCTAAAAACCTGCCAACGCCTTTTCCAGCAGCTCCTCCTCGGAGTGGGCAGCACAGGTCCCTGGAAGCAGCGCGGCTGTTTAAACACAAGCTCTGAGCGCACCTTTGCCTGGCCGTGTGGGTGTATCTGCGTTCCTGCTTATCTAGAGCTTGTTGCTGGGAACAGCTTGTGACACTGATGGAAATGCTGGCTGACAGCAGACACGGGGAGATCTCTCAGAGCCGGTTTCATCGTCCGTAGGCTTCTTTATGGCAAAACTGTCGTCCCTGAGGCTATAGCAAATCTGGATTTTCTCAGGAGCTTTATCTGGGTGTAATTTTAAAGCGCTGGGGTTTGGAGCTGCATCTCCAGCAGGACTGCCAGGCATGCCCGTTGCACAGGCGTAAATCAGCTCTGGAGTTGTGACAGCAGTGTGTTGTAGCCATGTAAGATTCCCATCCAACCTTGTACCCACATTCACCTGGAAAACCCTGGGATTCGGGAAGCAGAAATAACATTTGACTGTCGTGTGTGTTTGTCTCTTAAGCTGTCCCGGTCTTGGAGCAGAGGATGGAGAGCGGATGCCCTTCACCAGGACAGCGGAGCTCGGCTGTGGAGCTGGACACCTCTCCTCGTACGGTGCCGTGGGACAGCCGAGGAGGAGGAGGAAGAGACCAGGTGTTTCAGGCAAGGTTTGCAAAGGGGGACATGACTGCGCCCGGCACGTGCAGCTGTTCGGTGTCTGCTGCCTGGGATTAACATAGCCAGCATGCTCCTCGCGCCCCACTGCGCTCGGGTTCGCACGTGCGACGCAGGGCACCGCGGCGGGGGCTCGGCGCGGGACAAGCCCTGGCTAAAGGCACCACGGGGGCTCTGTCATCCGGACGTGCTTCATGGGGCAAGCGCTTGGACGGGCACCTACAGGGCTCTGTGGTACTGGTAGGATTGTCGTGTTGTTTTATATTTGTGTCTATCTATTTTTTTTCAGGGGGAGTTAACAGAGTGTCATAGGAAGGGTTTATGCTTTGGCTGTGCGTTTGATCCATCTCTTTCTAAACCAATTACTCATTTACCTCCGTTTGTGTAAAGAGCTTTTGATAGACTGAAATTTTGGCCTTATAGCAATAAAATCTTTTCAAATACCGCCCAAGCTGAAATATTTATTTTTGGCTTTGTTAGCTGTCTGAAGCGATGAAAGGATTCTTTCGGGCAGCTGTTCCTTACATCTTTTACTGTCGGCTGCCCCACGGAAAGGAAGGAAAAGATGCTCTGCTGACTTCCAGATGCTCTCCGTGGGTTTGCAGAGGTCCAATGCCTACTTTTGCTCACCTGCTTGGAGCTGGAGAGCGCTCAGATGTCACCAGCATCGACTGTCTTCTTGCAACGTGCCCTAATGTCCAAGGAGGGAGGTGATAACTCTGTAATTAAGTCTTGGGGGAGCCCGGATCTGCTCTTGGTTCTGCCACAGGCTTCCTGTGTGACCCCCAGGTAAATATTTGCTGCTAAAATGTTGTCTCTCTGAAGATGTTAATGATTTTGTTTTCCTGATCTCTGCCTTAGCAGGCGGAAAGCTTTTTGAGGAGTATGGAGTCTGTGTGCCAGGGACTGATGGATGGCTGCGGGACCATGATCTCACCCAAGATGTGTAGGAACCACCACGGAACAGTGAGGTAAAGGATAACAGGAGTGGGCAGATGAGCGAGTAGGGTCACTGTGTCCCCCTCGCACAATGGGAAGATGAAATCCCAGGGCTGTGCAGTGTGGTCCTCAGCGTGTTGGCCTGGCAACGCCGGACCTCGGTGGGCTGCGAAGGGAGGAGGGGAGCGGAGCAGTGCTGAGCCCCAACGTGTGTCTGTGTCAGGCTCCGTCCATGGCGTGTGGGCTCGCGGGATGCTGAGCATCATGCAGGGACTTGGGGGACAGCAACCCTCAGCCATGGGCTGCCAACTACAGGTGTTTGGGCTTTGATTAAAGACCATAAAGCCACGGTTGTTGCCTAGCCGTGCAGGGTGGCAATGCAATAAATCAAGATAAAATCAGCGGAGTGTTAAACAAGCCATGAGTGATTTACAATAAATTGTGTAAAGAACATTATATGACTTTCATAGCGTGAGGAAATTGCAGATGGAGCAGGATGTGGCACTGCTTAGTTTTTGTTTCCTGTTGCATTTACAGTGAGCTTTCGCTCATCTCCCTACCTTCTTCCTGCACGGCACCAAGCCCGGGGCAGGATAGACCTGTGCATCGCTCAGGCTACTTCCACGTGTCCTGCTGGACAGTTTCCTGCTTGACAGCCACAGCTCTACAGCAGTGCAATAGAGAACAGTATTTTGCCTCTCTGGATACATTCCCTCACCTTGCATTTGCTGTACTGTTGTCTTTGAGGGTTGGAAGAGAAATGTCAAACAATTTAGTGTGGAGAAGAGGTATCTGCTCGCTTCCCCTCTATGAACACGTAACAACAGAAGCCCGGGGGTCCCAAATTAAGTTATTTCTCATGCAAAGCATCCTCCAGTATATTCAGCCCATACATATTCTGTATCTATCTCCTACCATGTTAAGTCCTCTAGTACATTCAGCTCTTGAACATCATCTCCTTGGGTAATTCATTTAAAATATTAGCAGCTGTTTAAAAGACTTCTGTCCCGTAAGATTTGGTTCTTAGTGCAACAAAGGTCATTTTGTCCTGTAAATTAGCTAAACTGCACTGTCAACAGTTTGCCTCAGTGATTTCAAATACTCTGTCACACCATAAATGCATTTACCAACAATATAATCAATTAGAATAATTTTACCTCTGGAGGGGCCTAACCTACAGTGAAGTCCTCTAAATGAACAACAACATTTTAATTAATTTAAAAACTACTCTGGTGCCTCTTGGGTTAAATTGTCTTTTACTTTAATTTTCTGTTGTCTTCTTAGCAAGAAATCAGATTTGTGCAGCCTTTGTGGTTTTAGATCTCCACCAAAATTGGTTTTGATACTCACAACTAACTGAAAATTCATTTTTTTTGTCTTGTCTTGCCCACCTAATAAACAAGTGGGAATGTACCAGGCACCTGTAGAAGTAAAACTCCTCTCATTCTTGCTGAATAAGACTACAGAGCAATCAATGAATTTCTAGGACATGAAATTCCAGCTCTGTGAAAGGGGAAGTCGTGGCCGTGGCGATTTCTTGGCAGAGGCAGCGTTATTCAAAACAGTTGGGAAACTTGGATCACCATGACCTGCGCGGTGGGTAGCAAAGGTGTTGGGAAAGTGCTGGTAAATGGCTCAGGGTGCCCAGGTCACCCTCTGAGCTTTAGAGCTGAGCTTATTTGCAACCTTAAGTGTGGAGCAATGCTGAAGTCCCAGGGGCTTCAAGGGGGCAACAACCCGTGCTTCATGGTCTTGAAGAGACGCCATCAGCCTGCAGGTCCATGAGTGCAGGAGGAGGGGTGCCAGTGAGTTATGTGAAGGCAGGGGAATTAAATCACAAGCCACAAGCTGACATGACTGTGATGGTCAGAAAACACATCTGCGAGTCTTGGGCTCCTTGGCACTGCGTTCTTCTTGCTGAGCAGGTGTCCACATCCAGGAGATAAGGAGGAGGTAAGGAAAAGGGGGAATGTGGAGACCAAACTTGTCTTCCCGCTCAAGGTGGTCTCTTCCAGTAAGTTTGGGAAGTTTTTTCAGAAACACAGCGAATGTTGCTGCGAACCCGGTAGCTCTTCTCCCATCTTTCTGGGGTTCTTGACTTAGAACTGACTTCACATGGAAATTATTTTCATCAAATATTTATTATGGAAATATTCTATTTGCAACGTGTGCTAAAACATGAGAAGGCAGACCTAAGCGATGTATTTTTTTTTTCCCTCAAGGACTTGGAGAATATTTTGCACAGTTATTTTGAACAGTTTTTATATATAGCAAGTCTAAACATGATACGAGAAGTAAATAAATCAAAGCGGCAAACACAACAGAAGAGAGAGAGAAGCCACGATGCAGATTTTGAGCCTGTCCAAAGTGTGGGGGTTTGAAATACACTCACTCCGTGATGCCTTTGGAAACGCTGCACATTCAGCTGTGAGACTGGGAACACAGTGCAAGGTGGGTGAAGGGGTTTGAAGATGGATGGCCTTGTGCTTCTTTAACACAACGCCAGAAGTCGTTAGGGGATGCTTTCTGCTGAAAAAGGGTGTTTTTCTGGAGGATAAGACACAAACACTAGACTTGATCTCAAAAGCACCGTGTTGGTTGAGGCATCATCCCGGTTTTGCGCATGATTTAGGTGGGAATTAAAGGCCTTTATACCCCTTGTGTGGACCTTTTGGTGGATTTCTCCAGGCTCGGTGACAGGGAACCTAATCCCTGCTCCGTAATGGCATTAAGACCTAATGCAAGACTTTGTGGGGAGGGGACGCTCACTAAACTGCTGAGGTCGAGGAAAGAAAATCCATTGCCTGCTGCTGCCATGGGGACACAGAGCTGTTGTAGGGGCCTTGAGATACCAAAAACACACCAGGACAATCAAGTGTGTTCATAGGGGCTCCCTGGGGGGCTGTTACCAGGATGGAAGGCACCTTGGAAAGTCACTCCTAAATAGAGGGCGGGGGGGGGAGCTACTAGACCAGGGAATAGGATGGGGGACTACATACGGCAAAATCGGTGGAGGAGAAAGGGAAAGGATTGAGATGGGAGGAAGGAAAAATGAGAGGAGAAGAAGAAAGGATGAAGGAGCAAAATACTGGGGTGTTTTGTGAGAAAAAGGTGCAGATTCCAGGTGGGAAGAGAGCAAGCACTTCAATCTGCCAGGGGGACACATGCAGTTTGGCATTTTGTAGCCGGTGGTCGATGAAGGTATGTTGACTGCAATGGAAGAGCTAGCTCTGGAGTATTAAGTGTTTTCTTGTAGTGAGGAAATGATGATTTTGAAAACCATAGGAGTAAAAATATAATTCTGGCTGGGGACCTGTTTATCTATCTATTTTAAAATGCGTTTTAACATCCATGTATTTTAATTAAAAATACATTTTAGCACCAGCACAGCCAAACTGCCATGGTGCCAATACCCTTTTTTGGAAATTTCTCCTTAACATTTTGAATTTATTATAAATTCATTGTTTCTAATACAATTTTTCCCTTCTCTCGTCAATTTATTATCTGTTTTTCATTTCCCTTCTCTTTTGTTAATCTTTCTAAATAACTTTAAAGTGGTCCTCCATCTATTTAGCTAAATGAATTCACTCCACAGATACTCATTATTTTGAGGATGATTTATGCAAGCACTATTAGCTAGATTGTTCCTTGTTTGAAGGTTTTTCTGCAATCAGAAAAACCCAGATTTGAGTCAGCTAGAATTAGATCCAGTAAAAAAAAAAAAAGAAATTACATAAAGTATTCAGCACCTCTGTCAGACTTCATATAGAAGAGGTCAGCTTAATAGGCATAAAAACGCAAAGAAGCTTTAAACTATGGGGCTGACCTACTGATCTCATCTCAGCCTGGGAAATGCTGTAGCATCCAACCCCGAAAGTCAGATCGGATTTTTATTTATTTTTTTTCTCGGCTGATCCTCACCACTCTATGGAAAAGAGGCTGTGCATCACGTACAGTCACAGACAAGGGCACTAAGCTGTGCTATGCCACTGGATTTACTGTCAGGGTTTCGTCTGACAGTACGCTACGATGGCACACCCAGCACATTTTATAGATGCTGGCAAAGGCTCCCCTTCCAGCCTCGCTAGCGAGCAGGGCATGAGTCGTGGAGGGATGCCTGGTCCTGCTCTCGCCACACCCGTGACCTTGAGAAATTGATTTTTAATGCTGGTGGGGTGTCACCTTGGCAGTGGGTCTCCTTTGGGGTTGCTCTGACTCAAGGTGTAGCACCCAGCTGTCCTCCCCAGAGCCGGGCAGGCTGCAGGGCTGGAGATGCTGCTCCTTCCTTCAGCAGGGTCACTGGTTCACAGCCTTTGAGAAGGTTGTAGGCAAGTTTGGAGGAGGAATATTAAAGAGAATTTGGCTGCTTTATGAAAAATACCTGGGACAACCAGGGATTTTCTTGTAAAGTCCTATCTTGTCTTTCTGTGACAGTTAGCAAACGGCTGCTGCATCCTCAGTAGCATCAGGTGGGGAGGACCAAGCAGAAGGTGAGGTTAGGTGTCCTCATTCCATGTGCTGGCAGTCACGGTGGGAGCAGATCTGTTTTCTCAGCTGTTGGAAACATTATGGCTCCCGTAACTTTAGGATCACGGTGAGTTTGCCCTGCTGAGCTCCCACACCAGCGAGCCTCTGGGACGGGTGGTCTCCCATGACGGAATCCAACAGCCTTCCCAATATCAGGCACCTCCTTCGTGAGCCCAAGACAGGGACCCAGCTCTACTCTGCAGGCTGTGTGATTTTGGGGCAGGTGTGCACATCTCCAGCCTTTCCACCTTGCACATGGCCTGGAATGCACCCAGGTACGTGCCAGCGGGGGACCGTTTATTAGGGCCAGCGGAGAGCATTACACATCCCATTATGTCAGCTGTGATTCTGCAAGCCAAGTGCCCATTCAGGGTATGCTGTGCGTCCTTAGATTGGTATTGATCTTAAAGTTTCTGGTGGTTTATTAATGACAAAAATGCTGTGGCCAGATCCTTCTGACTCATGTAAACGTGTAGAAGTGATACTGCTGTCAGCACAGTCACCTGGAGTAAAGGGAGCAGGATCTGGCCTTCTCTTTCCAACCACTACATGTGGGTTAAGCAGGAAATACAAGAGGAAGCAAGTACTTTTGCCAACAGAATGTTGTCTCTTTTCAGTAATGGCCACCTTTGGAATTCATCCTGAGCCTTTGCAGAATGAGCCAAAAGTCCCTGCTGGGGTTAGGATTGGGCCTATCCCTTGCCAGGCTTCTTCAAAATCCTCCATTTTACCACAGAAATCCTTCTCGGCTGCCATCGTCGTATGGAGTTTGTTAATAAGGCTCTTGGCTTTAAATACTCTCCATCAGGCAACAGGTTAAGACACCGAGATGCCGGGTTCCCTCTCTGGCTGTGGTCGGGATGCCTGCAGCCCACAGCACCTTTGAGCATCCACTCGGCTTGGGGAAGGGCAGGAGCCGGTGCTCCCAAACAGCTGGTGGGGGAAGAGCATGGAAGATGGATTTGTTAGTCATGGGACCAGCATCCTGCTGTCCTGACACAGGGCTGGAGGGCAGGCATGGAGGCAAGATTATCGCCTGGGCACCTTCTGCCTTTGGGAGAGGGTCAAGAGGCGTTGCTCGCTCTGGATGTTTGGCTGCTCCTTCTCCCGATTTTCATTTTAGTGAACCTCCTTTTCTTCCTGTAAAGGTCATTTTCCTGAGCGAGATAGTTTATGAGTGGAAGACGATTTGCTCAAGGAGAGCTCCACCAACTCACATACAAATCTTCCCACAGTAATTTATGATTTACCCTAATTAGCTTTGTATAAACGCGTGGAAACTCCGAGCGCAACTGTCGTCTTCGCACAGTCCACGTTCGCGTTGCAGGCTGCGTCCCTGCTTGTCAGAGGCATTGTTTGTTCAATAATAAAATTGCCACATACTGTTAATCACAACCTGCAAACATCTAATAAAACAGCCATTGAAAGTGTGTATGTAAAACCATCCCTTCACTAGCCCCATTAGGCTCGGCTCTTTCAGCTCTGAAAGCTGCATGACCTCCCTTTTCAATCAATTCCCAGTTATTAACCATGAAGAATAGCGTTGGGAACTGCATTTGCAAATTGAATGTGGTGGTATATAATGAACTCACCCTTTAAAACATTCCAGTTGAGGGGAATGGATCTAGCTAACATTTTTTAATCTTCCCCCCTACCCCCCCCAGCCCTGCGTTACATTCGGATACAATTCACAGAATTTGAAATAACTCAAAAGAATAAAACTTCCTAAGCGGAGTTTAAGGGGACGGTGCCTGTAAGGACTTTCTATTATCTGTTTATTCTGATCCCCCCACGCTAAGCCCTTGAGAAGATTAGCTACTCAGCTGAAAATCACCGCACTTTAAAGAGCAGATCTTTATTTATTAAAATGCTCCGACCTCCAACTTGGGCTTATACATTCATTTATTAAAACTAATGAATTAATGCGCCGGGGGCAAGCGGCGTTTCCAGGGGGCTGGGGCAGCCCCCCTCCACCCCCGAGGGAGCGGCGTCGGGCGCATTCCCACGCGGCAGCTCACCGGGACGCGTGGGGGGG